>NW_028261386.1:14751208-14901208 GCF_051295495.1 Thamnophis sirtalis | reverse complement strand
TCTTCTTACAAACTTCCAATACAATACAATAGCAGAGTTGGAAGGGACCTTGGAGGTCTTCTAGTCCAACCCCCTGCCTAGGCAGGAAACCCTATACCGTTTCAGACAAATGGCTATCCAACATCTTCTTAAAGATTTCCAGTGTTGGGGCATTCACAACGCCTGTATCTCGTTTAAATTAGTATTTGGACTTTCCAGTTTGGAGAAATGGAAGACTGATTTGCTTCCTCGTCTACCTTTCGTAACTGAGCCATTTCAATTGAGCATGGGTTTTTTGAAAGCGATTCCATGCATTTTTGTCTGTGTGTGTTAACACCCAGGCTGTTGGAGAAGGTGCAATATTTCTTCAAACAGTCACTCCATTTTCTCTCTCTTTTTGGCCACGTTTCTGCATTTATTGTCCAGCGCGCGTTCGGCACGATCTAATAAATACATTTTTGTGAAAGAAATTTCTGTCCGCCCCTTTAAATTTAAGAGTACTTATACGTTAACAGCAGTCAAAACTAGCTTATCTCTGCAAATGGAAGTTAAAGGCGCTGGCTTGTGTATGCCAAGTTCAAATAAAGAATTTCCTCTTTCTCTCTTAAAAAAAAAAAGAGTTATGAGGTGTTTTGATTCACAAGCCCATAGCAACTTTGAGGTTAAGTGCTTTTGGAGTTCCTTTTTTAAAAGTTTTGTTTAAATTAACTTCAGTATTTAAAAGAATAAGTACCTTATGTTTAAAATAAGTCCAGTATTTACCAGAAGTACCTTAGAAGTGGCAAAGGACAATAGCAATACTTAGTACTAATGCAATAGTTTTGAGTGCTCGTTGCTGGCTTGAGTAGAAACATTTTGATTTGAAGAGTCTTCCTGCTTAGCTCAGAATTATTACTGCATATTTGATGGTGAAGGCAGTTAGGTATACCATATCAGAGCTGAGAAAGTAAACGGCAATAGTGGGTACAGTGGCCTAGCTGGGCTTGTCAAACAGAAGGTTGGCAGTTTGAGACCCAAACATTGCATGAGGGTTGAGCTCCTATTCTTGCTCTGTATTTTTCAGAGTATAAGACGCACCAAGATTTTGAAGAGGCAAATTTTTTAAAAAAGTTTTTGCACTCTGCAGACCTCTAAAAAATGGCCCTTTTTTTTGCAAAAATGGACCCATTTTTTGTCAAAAAAGGGCATGCATAGCCTTTAAGAGGCTTGTAGAGTGCTCCTGGGGGCTGGGGGGGGGCAAAACGAGCAAAAAACAGCCCATTTTTTGTAAAAACAGGCCCATTTTTGTCAAAAAAGAGCATATATAGCCTTTAGGAGGCTTATAGAGTGCTCCTGGGGGCTGGGGGGGGGGCAAAAACGAGCAAACAATGGCCTGTTTTTCGCTCATTTTTGCCCTCCCCAGCCCCCAGGAGCACTCTGGAAGCCCCCTAAAGGCTATGCACAGCCATTTTTGCAAAGTGGGCGGGGTTTTGGGAGGCCAAAAATGCTGTATTCAGTGTATAAGACGCACCCAGATTTTCAACCTGTTTTTTGAGGGGAAAAAGTTGTGTCTTATACTCTGAAAAATACGGTAGATATGGGATTCAAACATTTTTACTACGTTCTGTGGGTGTGGCTTGGTGGGCGTGGCAGGGGAAGGTTACTGCAAAATCCCCATTTTCTCCCGTTCAGCTGGGACTCGGGAGGCAGAGAATAGATGGGGGCAGGGCCAGTCAGAGGTGGTATTTAGCGGTTCTCCAAACTACTCAAAATTCCCACTACTGGTTCTCCAGAACTGGTCAGAACCTGATGAATACCACCTCTGCTTCAATGGGAAGATAACAATGTTCCATGCACCTGGGTGTAAAGTCATGCTGGCCACATGACCACAGAAGCATCTTTGGACAATGTTGGCTCCCTGGCTAGGAAAGAGAGTGAGCCCCACTCCCTAGAATAGGATACAACTGGACAAGGGGAAATCCTTACCTTTATAAGTAAATGGAAGCCAAGCGTTAGACTTCTTTGGATCTCTTTGCTTCTCAGCAAGTGGCAATTTGGGTTCTTGCAGCCTGGATAAAAAGCCCAATTAAAAAGTGCGATATGAACCAAGAATTTTGAAGCCTGACGTCGGTCTCCATCAGGCCATTTTTGGATAGAGGATGGACATGATTGAAAGTGACAAATAATGGTCATTGTCAGCCTCTGTTTTGCTGCTTGCTTTTCAGCTGCTATTGAAACGGGGAGGGAGGGCATGGTATTTGGGTGAGGGAAATAATCTGTACAGGAGGACTGTTAATTGGGAGTTGTTCTCACCATCTTCTGCGCATGTGGCAAGGAGGGGAGTTTCCCGCCAAGGCCAACTGTCCAGCATACCAACCTGATGATGATTTTTGAAGATGTCTCCTACCTGACAGCTGTGGAGATATACGATTGGACTATGGACTGGGGTTACCAAGGGGAGGGGAATGGGTCATGTATTGATATCTAATGCTTTCACGTGCCTTTGCTCAGATCCAGCTTTGCTTAGCTTCTATTTACTTATAATCAGTAAAAGTACTCTTAATTCTGCAAAATGGAGTTGTGTGGCTTCTTTCTTGGTTAATAAGTGAAGCAGCCTTGACAGTCATTCTGGATTCTGGAAGATTGGAAGACTAGGCAAAGAGAAGCTTTTGGGATAAGAAGCGAAACACCTTCCAAGAAAAACCAGAAGGTCCAGTAGCCTCTTGGAAAAAGCCCTTTTGGGACACTGTTCTAATTACTACACCAAATTGGACATCAAAGAAAGTTGGACTGAGTCTGTCCAATACAGATAATAGCAATAGCAATAGCAGTTAAACTTATATACTGCTTCATAGGGCTTTTAGCCCTCTCTAATTGGTTTACAGAGTCAGCATATTGCCCCCCAACAATCTGGGTCCTCATTTTACCCACCTCGGAAGGATGGAAGGCTGAGTCAACCTTGAGCCGGTGAGATTAGAACCGCTGAACTGCAGATAACAATCAGCTGAAGTGGCCTGCAGTACTGTACCCTAACCACTGCGCCACCTCGGCCTCAACTGATAACCACAACTTAAGCGAATCAATGCAGTTGCTAAGTTAATAACAGGGATGTTAAGTGAATCTGGCTTTCCCATTGACTTTGCCTGTCAGAAGGTTGCAAAATGACCTGCAACCATCATAAATATGAACCAGTTGCCAAGCGGCTGAATTTTGATCACGTGACCAAGGGAATGCTGCAACCGTCGTAAGTGTGAAAAGCAGTTATAAGTCACTTTTCCCCCTGGTGCCATTGTAACTTCAAATGGTCACTAAACCAACTGTTGTAAGTTTAGGACTACTTGTAATGAACCTAATAGTGCTCTCCCCCTTTTCAAATGAGGATGAGATTTGTCTTTTTTAAATTGCAGAATTCATGTCTTTTGTTAATTCCTAAAGCATTTTTACATTTTTACCGTTTATCCCTTTGCAAGGCTGTTTATTAACTTTGAACATTGATTTTTTTTTAAATCTAAAAAAATTCCCAATCTCAAGGAAGGTATATTTATTAGTTTGTCAAACATATAGAAGGTAGCAGGTATAAATATGAACATGGGCATGAACCAAGGAAATGAATACAAATAAATGGGGACAGTAGGAAAGGGACGGTAGGCACGCTGGTGCACTTATGCACGCCCCCTTTAAGGACCTCTTAGGAATGGGGTGAGGTCCACGGTAGACAGTTTAAGGTTGAAGCTGTGGGGGTTTGAGGATGTAGCAACGGAGTCAGATAGAGCATTCCAGGCGTTGACCACTCTGTGGTTGAAGTCGTATTTTCTGCATTCAAGTTTGGAGTTGGGGTATGGGCAGGGGTGGGTTCCTGCCAGTTCTAACCTCTTCTTTAGAAGAGGTTCCACAAATCTACAGTGCCGTTTAGAACCGGTTCCAGCTCCCTCCCTCCCCCCGCCCATCCGCACATCATCAAGATGAAGAGCGAGAGGAGGAATTCTGGGAGTTGAAGTCCACAAATCTTAAAGCTGTCAAGTTTGAACATCCCTGTTTTTCTTATAAAGAGTTAGGGGTCTTGTAACTTGACAGCTTTAAGACTTTTGTGCTTCAATGCAAGAGTTCCTGAGCCGACATGACTGGAGGAGGAATTCTGGGAGTTGAAGTCCACAAGTCTTAAAGCTGTCAAGTTTGAACACCCCTGGGTTTTTTTTCTAAAGGATTAGGGGTGCAAGGGTCTTGTAACATGACAGCTTTAAGACTTGCGTGCTTCAAATGCCAGAGTTCCTGAGCCAACATGACTGGAGGAGGAATTCTGGGAGGTGAAGTCCACAAGTCTTAAAGCTGTCAAGCTTGAACACACCTGGGTTTTTTTTTTCTAAAGGGTTAGGGGTGCAAGGGTCTTGTAACTTGACAGCTTTAAGACTTGCGTACTTCAAATGCCAGAGTTTATGAGCCACCCATTTTGGTTGCTAAGAAAGAGCGTTGTTAAGTGAGTTTCACCACATTTTACAAGTTGGCCACGCCCACCCAGTCACTTGGCTGGCAAGCCACTCCCACCCAGTCACATGGCTGGCAAGCCACTCCCACAAAGCAGGTCACACCTACAGAAGAGGTTCTAAAAACTTTTGAAACCCACGACTGGGTGTGGGGTGTATGTGGCGTGCTGCTGCGGCTTGCTGATTTCCGGTGCTTTTCCTTACCCTGCAGGATCCTTTCTGAAAAGTTGCAGGTTTCCCTTTTTTTGCTTTCTAGCACCTGATATTTGAAATAAAACACTTGCTTTCCTTCGGAATGCTGCGCTCCCTGGTGCGTCTCAGATATTGCAAGGAATAATTGTGTTTCCCATTTCCTACAGGACCTTCCACCCAGTCCCTCCTTGGCGAGCATTGCTGCGTTTTGGCCAAATGCCTCGCTATTATATTTCTCTGCAGGGGAGGCCGGAGTTATGCAGCAGCAGAGGGAAGCCTTTCCATTCAATGCCTTCCCCGCTCGGTACATTGTGCGGGTGGCAGCCATCCCTTATAATGAGCATTTGGAAAAGGATTGACTCGCTTGGCCGTCTCGGCCGGATTTGGAGGAGTGGAGGTGGGATGGGGGGGACAACAGCTTGGATGCAAAGCTGGCTCTCGCTTGAGGCAGGATGAGTCTCTTACTTCAAGCGGTGGGTCTGGGCTGGATCCCAGCCCATTTCAGCATCTGCTGTAGCTCTCCCACCTTGCATTGCCTCGCAGACAAATCTTGCTTCCATACTTTCCGCTTATTACTACCTGCCCGGCCCGACAATTCTTTTCTACTGAGATTTTTGCCATGATGGGAACGGAGGCACACGAAGCTGCGCAAAGGGTCCAGTTTACTCTATATTGCCGTGATGGGGAACCTATGGCACATGTGCCACAGGTTGCATGCAGAGCCATATCGGTGGGCATGTGAGCTCAGGTCCAGCCAGCCAGCTGATTTTTGGGCCTTCTGGCTATTTTCGGCCTCCAGTGGGCTTCCGGGGGGGTTGGGATGGGGAAGGATGTTTTTGCCCTCCCCAAGTTCCTAGAAAACCTCTGGAGCCTGGGGAGAGCGAAAACCAGACCTATTTCGCCCACCGGAAGTCGGCAAACAGGTTGTTTCTGGCCTCCGGAGGGCCTTGGTGGGTGGGTGGGTGGAGAAAGCCATTTTCGCCCTCCCCAAGCTCATAGAAAGGCTCTGGAGCTTGAGGAGAGCAAAAAACGGGCCTTCCAGTCTGACCGGAAGTTTGCAAGCGGGCCGTTTTAAAGCATCTGGAGGCGCTCTGGGCGAGGGGAGGCCTTTTTCACCCTCTCCAGGCTTCTAGAAAGGGTCTGGAGCCTGGGGAGGGTGAAAAACAGGACCACCATGCCATCGTTGCCAAACGTGGGAGGGGGGGAGCACGGGAGGGTTGCATGCATGCACGGGGGGTGGGCACATAGAATTATGGGTGTGGGCACGCGCATGCAAAACCCTTCCATGTTTCCCCCGCTTTTGGCATGGGATGGCAAAAAGGTTAGCCATCACTGCTACATAGAATAGAATAGAATAGAATAGAATAATAACTTTATTGTCATTTTGAATGTACACTAATCGGCATACATTAAAGTGAAATTTCATAGCATACAGCTCTCAAAGGGTCACTACCTCCACTATAAAGACCATGAAATGAGTTTATGGGGGGTCTCTAACGATGCTTTGAGCTCTAAGC
Organism: Thamnophis sirtalis; assembly: GCF_051295495.1. Classification (NCBI taxonomy): domain Eukaryota; kingdom Metazoa; phylum Chordata; class Lepidosauria; order Squamata; family Natricidae; genus Thamnophis; species Thamnophis sirtalis. The sequence continues at coordinate 14,895,060 of NW_028261386.1, read as the reverse complement.
ACATAGCACTTATAAGTAGCATCCCGAATACCAGGAAGTGAGCTTCCTATGATCTCCTCAGCTGTCTTTACCACTCTCTGTATGGACTTTCTATCTGAGATGCTGCTGCCACCAAACCAAACAGTGATGCAGTTTGTTAAAACGCTCTCAATTGTGCCTATGTAAAGAGTGGCTAGGACAGAAGGAGAAAGATGTACTCTCCTCATCCGACACAAGAAAGGCAGATGCTGGCTTACATACTTCACTAAGGATGACCTGTGGAGAGACCAATTCAGATTGTCTTTATGTCTGAGAAAGGACTCATTTGGAGCAAACTGACGCAAAGTCTATTCTTTGCTGCAGTTCACATGACATGCCAAGTCAAAAGCAAACACATTGAACAGCGTTTTTCTAAACTTGACAACTTTAAGAGGTGTGGAATTTAATTCCCAGAATTCCCCAACCAGCTTTAGCATAATGTGAAGTTCCTTCTAGCACTTCCTTTTTCCTTATTTAAAAATTCTTGATAGGGTGCATCTTGTAGTCATAGCAATGCAACGGCAGTGCAAGAAATAGCTAGGGTCAATATTGACAATGGAGATGTTCTTCCTCCTAGTAAGTTATTGGTAGCTAACATTGCTGGCTTACTAACATCAATGCAATGGCCATATCACCTTAAACAAAGAAAAGAGGGGAAAGCAGCTAGTCCTCATTTAGCAAATTGCCATATTTAATGACTGTTCATACTAATGTCAGTGATGAAAAAGTAACTTTGTGACCAATCCTTACGCTTCCACATTTCTACAAGTACCACCAACTTCACAATCCACTCCTCTTGTTGTGGGTATTTTATTATTTTTCCCATCTTTGTGCATAAAATAGTCTTGCTGCAGTTATTATATACAAAATCATTTTTCCTTCAGTCTTATCCAAAAAGTTCTGTTTTCATCTGAATATTGATCTTCAAAACTTTGTCATTGTTTGTATTTGAATCTGATTTTCATTTGGTTTTTTGCAAGTCTACTATGCATAATAAAATGCCTCTTCATATTTTTCACGTTTCCAGCATTGATTAGAAGTAATTTTATACATGTTTGATCGTTTCTCTGGAGTCTTATACTGATCATACATCATTTTATAAAAGTTCTCTTTTTAGTTGGAACACAATGTGAATTTCTGTCCTTTTTTCTACATTCTCTCCCGTTGGTCCATCTGTATGTTATAACCAAAATTCTTTGCCTATTTTATCATGCACTCTTTAACTTGCTCCTCTTCTGTTTCAAATCTCAATAAAAGTGTATACATTTTAGCAATAACATGTTCATCGTTTGTACATAATTCAGTTTCAAACTTTTCCCCCCTTCCTTTTGGCCCTCCCCCAAAGTCTTGCGTCTATCTTTTTTTCAAATGCGGGTTTTGATTATTGGGCAAAATCTAAAATGGTTGTGCCCAATATTTCTGTTGCTAAGCAAGACAATTGTTAAGTGAATTTTGCCCCATTTTATGATGTTTCTTGCCACATTTGTTAAGTGAATCACTGCAGTTGTTAAGATACTCATATGGTTGTTAAGTGGATCTGGCTTCCCCATTGCGAGGAGGTCGCAAAAGGGGATCACGTGACCCAGGACACTGCAACCATCATAAATGTGAACCAGTTGCCAAGCATCTGAATTTTGATCATGTGATTGTGAGGAAGCTGCAATGCTCATAAGTGTCCCAAACAGTCATTAAGTCACTTTTTTCAGTGACATCGAACGGTCGCTAAATGAACTGTTGTAAGCCGAGGACTATCTCTAATAGCAATCCTCACAAGTTAGTGAGCAGTTTGATCAGAGGTGGTATTCTCCTGGTTTGAACTGGCTCGCCCAAACTGGTGACTGAAATTGCAGGTGGGCCCGCCCACCCACCCCCGCTCTATGGCATCCCATTTAGGCCCTTTTTTCGCCAACAGCGCATGCGCGGACACGCTCATGCTCGCATTTGCGAACTGGTAGGAAAGGTAAATGAATACCACCCTTGAGTTTGATATATTGAAACAAATGACCCCCCCACACCCTTTTTTAATTTTAAAGTTCTTAATGGTTTTATTGATCATCCCCTTTCCCATTCTGCATCCATGACCTTTGTGTTTTTATTGAAATTCCAGCCGTCCCTTAGAGGGAAACAAGATATTTCTGCAATGACTCACCAGGGAGTAAATCTAGAGGGAATAGAAGACAAACTCAAGCCTTAGCAAAATGTTCCTACCATTTTTTTCCGTTCTCAAATATTGCTCTCGGTTGGGTATTGCACAGAGAACTTTTATCTTTAGGTAAACAAGAAGATAATTTAATGCAGTAGTTTGTGCTGATAACATGCTTTTAAGATACCCTGCTATTAAATTTACAGAGCGAAGGATCCTTCTATTCCTAGATTCCTAAATGCCAAGGTCATGATCATTTATTTATATAAAGTACTTTCACCTGCATCTAGATCTGAAAAAACTCCCTGAGCGGCATACTTAAAATCACTAGCAAATAAGACGTACAGACCTGATGGGGCCTGGATCAGATTTTTGAATGCAGTTAGTCCTTGACATACAACTTTGGTGACAGTTCTAAAAAAATGTGACCTATGACCGTTTTTCACACTTATGAGCATTGCAGTATCCCCATGGTCACATGATCAGAATTTGGACACTTGGCCGATGACTCATATTTTGGATGGTTCCAGAGTCATATGATCCCCGTCTTGTGACTTTCTTCTGACAAGCGAAGTCAATGGGGAAGCCAGATTCATTTAACAACTGTAGTAACTAGTTTAGCAACTGCAGGGATTCCCTTAACAACTGTGAGCAGAGGGCAGGTGCTGTGTCAAAGAAGGCACACTTCCTAAGTCCCATCAGATAATATTATTTAATGGAGAGAACCTAGAGCTAGGGAATAGAGTAGAGTAGAGTAGGGTAGGGTAGGGTAGGGTAGGGTAGGGTAGGGTAGGGTAGAGTAGAGTAGAGTGCAGTTGTAAGGGATCTTCTAGTCCGGGTGTCTCCAAACTTGGTAATTTTAAGACTTGTGGACTTCAACTCACAAAATTCCCCAGTTCACAAATCTTAATAGCAATAGCAATAGCAATAGCAATAGCAGTAGACTTATACACCGCTTCATAGGCCTTTCAGGCCTCTCTAAGCGGTTTACAGAGAGTCAGCATATTGCCCCCAACAATCTGGGTCCTCATTTTACCCACCTCGGAAGGATGGAAGGCTGAGTCAACCCTGAGCCGGTGAGATTTGAACCGCTGACCTGCTGATCTAGCAGTAGCCTGCAGTGCTGCATTTAACCACTGCGCCACCTTGGCTCTTAATGTTGCTAAGTTTGGGTACCCCTATTCTACTCCAACCCCCTGCTCAAGCAGGAGATTCTATACCATTCCAGATAAATGACTGTCCAATCTCTTCTTAAAAACCTCCAGTGGTGGAGTACCTATAACTTCTGAAGGCAAGTAGAGGTATTGAAGGTTTTACATGAGCCAGGGGAGATATGTTTATATCTGTAGACGCCAGGCCAAGGATGAGTATATTTGCAATTCTGAGAGCCTGCTATGGACTCTCTTACAAATAGCTGCAACAGATTTGTGAATACAGGTAGTCCTTGGTTTACAATTAGTCACAACTATTCAAAGTACTGACAGAACTCCCTGGGGGTACTTACCACCTGGTTCTGAAGTTACAATACCCCTCCATGGTCATGTGACCTCATTTCAGGCATTTGGCAAGTGGCCTGCACTTATGGCGGTTTGCAGCATCCTAGGGTCACATGACTGCATTTTACATTGTTACAAGAGCCGAGGTGGTGCAGTGGGTAGAGTGCAGTACTGCAGGCTACTTCAGCTGACTGTTATCTGCAGTTCGGCGGTTCAAATCTCACCAGGCTCAAGGTTCACTCAGCCTTCCATCCTCCCGAGGTAGGTAAAATGAGCACCCAGACTGTTGGGGGCAATATGCTGACTCAGTAAACCGCTTAGAGAGAGCTGAAAGCCCTATGAAGCGGTATGTAAGTCTAACTGCTATTGCTATTGCTATTGCTACATTGTTTTTGCCAAAAACCTGAATTTACTTTAGATTTTCAGTCAAACCTACCCCAAACAAATGATAAGTTCACTTAACAAGCATTTTGTTTGCTTACTGACCCCTGCAAAAAAGGTCATAAAATTAAATCAGTCATGGGATGGTCTTGCTTTACAACTGTCATGAGTGACAACAGAAATGGGCAGGCGCCATTATGGTCATAAGTCAAGAACTACTTATATGTTTAGACAGAAATAATTCAACTTAGCAGATTTAACAGATTAACAGAGTTGGAAGGGACCTTATAGGTCCTCTAGTCCAACTCCCCAGCTCAAGCAGGGGACCTTACACCATTTCTGACAAACAGCAGTCCAATCTCTTCTTGAAAGTCTCATGTGGTGAAGCCCCCACAACTTCTGAAGGAAACTTCTGTTCCATTGGTTGGTTCTTCTCACTGTCAGAAAGTTCCTCCTTATTATAGAAGACCGCTAATGAGATTGCTCCCCACCATCCCTTCCAGTTTTCCAGAATGTTCTCTGCTTCCGTAACGTAGCCCCTAATTTTAATTCTCTAAGGATGCCAGTAGGGATTATTGGAGGCTTGGAAGTATGCTTGAAATAAATGATCTGGAGGCTGGCCCTGTGTTTCATATCCTGTCAGATTCCCAAAGAAGGTGTTGGCAGGCAACATAGTAATCTTGGAGATGAGCACTTTTTTTGTGGTGATGCTAAAAAAGGGGAAAAGCCTTCTCAAGTTGCCCCAAATCCTCCTCACTCTTGTTTTAGATGTTTGGCAAAGAAAGCCTGAAGAAATTTACAACTATTTTTTTTTTTTTTTGCTCTATCTGCTTTTTAAAAATCTGGATTTCATTTTCTGGCTGTGTTGTTTCATTTGCTCTTCTCATTATATTGTTCTGATTTTAAAACCTTAGGGTGACAATCCAAAAATGGGCTTTTGTAAAATTCTGTGTACTCACTGAAGTATATCCATTGTACGATCACTTATCTCTTTTGCAACCGCTGGTTTTAGCTGGATGCACTTGACTGACTTTGCACTCGGAAATTAAGCAGGGCTGGCCTGATGAGTGTGTGAATGTGAAATTGTTAGGAAATTTCAAGGGTATCGTCTAGACTGGGAAGTCTAAAAGCATTATGAAAGAAGACAGTGGCCAACCATTTGCTTGCTTTCGCTGAGAAATTGCATGGGCAATTCAAGAGGCATCTAATTCTGCATTCCCTCTGGAATGAGCTGCCCCCGGAGCTTTGTATAATCCCCGACCTCAGGTCCTTCCGACGCGCCCTAAAAAGTTGGCTTTTCCAGCAAGCCAGCCTGGCCTGAACAAAACAAAACAAATTATTGATTATTGTTAATTTTAATTGGGTTTGTTTTTTTGGATATTCTATCTAATTTTTTTTTTAACTTTTGTAATATGTATTTTTTTAATGTTGTACGCCGCCCTGAGTCCTTGGGAGAAGGGCGGCATATAAATCCAATAAACCAAACCAAACCAAACCAATTCAACATAAAGAAGACCTGAAATCAGGAGACTGTGAGTTCGGGTTCTGCCGCGGGCATGAAAAACCTACTGGGTGACTTGGGCCAGCCAATGTCTTTCAACCCAACACACACCACAGGTTTGTTGCTGTGGAGAAAACAGGAGATAGAAGTACTAGGTGTGTTCACCACACTGAGTTATTTTTTTTAAAAAAAGGTGGGATATAAATAGTAAATAAATAAATAAAAATAAATGGTACCTGGAATTTTGAAGTACTTTTCTCCCACTATTTCTACGACAGGCAGGTTGCTTACTTCATTCTAGCTGCTATGTCAGGGGTGTCAAACTTGATTTCATTGAGGGCTGCATCAGGGTTGTGTTTGACCTCAGGGGTCTGGGGTGGGCGTTGCCAAGGTGGGGGTGGCCAGCTTCATGTCACTTGTGTTGGGGCTCCTGTGGTGGCCCAAGCTTTTTGTCAGTGAAAACAGGCACCTGAGCTCCGTTTTCGGCTGGTATGGCCTCCTGCAACCCTCTGCCAGCAAAAATGGAGCTTGGGAGGGCTGCATATAACCATTCCAAGCTTTGTTTTCACTGGAAGAGGCACCGTAGGCCAGTCCTTCACTGTTTCCAGGGCGGCCCCTTGAGCCAGATCTAAGCACCCCGTGGGCTGGTTCTGGCCCATAGGCCTTGAGTTTGACACCCCTGTGCTATGTAAAAAATCATGATTCTTAACCTCTCACTGCTTGCTTAGCGACAGTTCAGAGTTATGACTGACCTCCTCGGGGCTACTTATGACCCAATTCAAATTATTACAATGCATTCCCCCCCCCCAGTCACTTGATCACAATTTTTTTGCACCCAGCCAGCATTTACATTTGCAGCATCCCACAGCCACAGGACCTTTATTTATTTATTTTTTTGCTGGAGACCAGCATTTATTTCCAGTTTTCGGCAAAAAAAAACCCACCCATTGTGGACAATGGATTATCTTAATGACTGTTCCACTTGTTTAATGATCACTGCACAAATGGCCATACAATTGGGCTCAGTCATATGATCTGCTTAAGATGGGCAGATTACGACCATAATTCTGGGCTCAAATATGTTTGTAAGTTCAGGACACCCCGGAATGTCTTCCTACAATAGAGCCAAAAGAATAATGTTTTTGAATATTTTTCTCAACAGTCAAAAACCTATTTTGACCATTTTTTTTTTGAAATTTCATATTTGGTGCAGTCAGCTTTGCCAGCCCAGGTTGGGAACCCTCCAGAGCTGTGAACTTCAATTCCCAGAATTCTCACAAGTGACCATGCTGTTCATGGGAAATTGGGGAGCCCATATGTCCATATAACAATAGCACTCCGACTTATATACCACTTTACAGTCCTCTCTAAGTGGTTTACAGAATTAGCATATTGCCCTCAACAATTTGGGTCCTCATTTTACCCACCTTGGAAGGATGGAAGGCTGAGTCAACCTTGAGCCTGGTGAGCTTTGAACTGCCAAATTGCAAGCAGCAAGCAGTCAGCAGAAGTAGCCTGCAGTACTGCACTCTAACCACCGTGTCACTGTTTGTTTGTTTGTTTGTTTATTGGATTTATATGCGATATAGATATGAGCCACTGTGGCTCATAACTACTATAGAAGGTGCCAAGATTAGGCAAAGCTATTCTACAGCCATTCAGGAGGTGCCAACGTGTTGCAGTAGTTATTACGACATTTATAATATCTCTCCAATATTCCAAACCATTGACTATGCAGAAAGCGGTGTGTTCCTAGAGCTGTGGGAAGAAAAGCCGGGCATTTCAGTGACTATAAGATAAGAAAGAATCACTCTACTGAGTTAACCTCTGATGTAAGAGGTCATTGAGAAATTAAACTTGATCTGCTCAGCACAGGTGGAATTCTATATCTTTAAGACAGTTGCTGAACCTTTTTCAGGCACAAATGGTTTCAAAAATACAAGCAGTTATGACTGGTGGGTTTCAAAAATTTTCGCTATCAGTTTGGTAGGTGTGGCTAAGGGGGGCATATGACTGAGTGGGCATGGCCAACTTGATGTCACTCACACCCATGCCCACTCAGTCACATGACCCACCAATAAGCCACGCCCACAGGAAAAGGTAGGAAATTTTTTAGGATTCCTCCGTATCTACCCTTGCCCTCCCTTCGCCAGTCACCCCTGTTTCCCCTCCTTTAGCAGCCTGGCTTCCAGAACATGGCGGCTGCTGCTGCAGATTTTTCGCTGACCGGAGAACTTTTCTGCAGCCAGTTTCCTCCTCTTTGAGAGCCGGTATGCAAAGCATCGGGACAAGCGAGCGGCGACTGGGCGGGCAGAGTGAGCAACCAGCAACAGGGGGACTGGTTCAGGGGCATGGCCAGCTGGCCATCGCTACCGGTTCACCGAACTGGGAAAAATTTCCACTACCAATTTGGGCAAACTGGTGCGAACCGGCTAAATACCACCTCTGAACTATGAGCACTAGAGAGTTAAAACGTGAATCAGTACATTTTTCTCCACATGGAGAAGCATTGCTATATCTATTGGTATATTCTGGGTTTGTGCCAACTGCATTTTTAACGATGTCTTGCACTGGGCCATCTGTATGTAATGCTGGTGGTAGGATGTTTGTAAAGTCTGGAATTTAAGATGGTGGTATTTTATTGCCTTTTGGTGAAAAGCCTTGGAATCTCATAAGAACAGTTAAGATATTCGTTTACAGAAAGGATAACAAATATTTTTGTTGCTTTTAATGCATATGGATAGGCTAGTTTGTATGTAGGGTGTACACGTGCATTTTGTCAAATAAGATAATACATTAGTATGCGAATGCTATGCAGATCTGCTCTCTTTTCGCTTAGCATGCAGAATCCTATAGTACTTGTTACACTCCCCAAATATATGTGTGGAAATAACATCTGTCAAAATAAAGAACCTTAATATATGTAGTACTATTGGGGAAGTCCGTCTCCAGTAGTTAAAGTAAAGAAAAAGCTTGGAAGAAATATTGGGTGGGTATTCCTATACTAGGGATGTGGTGGCTCAGTGGCTAAGACGCTGAGCTTGACAATCGGAAAGGTCGGCAATTCAGCGGCTCGAATCCCTGGTGCCACGTAATGGAGTGAGCTCCCGTTACTTGTCCCAGCTTCTGCCAACCTAGCAGTTCGAAAGCATGTAAAAATGCAAGTAGAAAAATAGGGAACACCTTTGGTGGGAAGCGTTCCGTGTGCCTTTGGCATTTAGTCATGCCAGCCACATGACCACGGAGATGTCTTTAGACAGCACTGGCTCTTTGGCTTTGAAACGGAGATGAGAACCGCCCCCTAGAGTTGGGAATGACTAGCACATATGTGAGAGGGGAACCTTTACCTTTACCTATTCCTATACTCCTTCTTTTTTCAGAATAATTGAAATTACAGGTAGTTCTTGACTTACAACAGTTCATTTAGTAACTGTTCAAAGTTACAATGGCACTGAAAAAAGTGACATAACCATTTTTCATACTTATGACTAGTGCATCACCCCCATGGTCACGTGATCAAAATTGACTCATGATGGTTGTAGTGTCCCGGGGCTTCCAAAATGAAGAATCCTAATATATTTAGTAAGGGACACAGTGGCTCAGTGTCTAAGATGCTGAGCTTGTCGATCAGAAAGGTCGGCAGCTTGGCGGTGGGATTCCCTAGTGCTGTGTAATGGAGTGAGCTCCCATTACTTGTCCCAGCTTCTGCCAACCTAGCAGTTTGAAGGAATCTAAAAAGGCATGTAGAAAAATAGGAACCACCTTTGATGGGTAGGTAACAGCATTCTGTGTGCCTTCATGACCATGGAGACATCTTCGGACAGCGCTGGCTCTTCAGCTTTGACATGGAGATGAGCACTGCCCCCTAGAGTCGGGAATTACTAGCACATATGTACGAGGGGAACCTTTACCTTTACCTTAATATATTTAGTACTATTCGGGAAATCTATGTCCAGTAGCTGGAATGTTAGAGCACAGAAAAATTGGGTGGGTATTTCTATACTCCTTTTTGCTTTCATAATGATTGATACCATATTACCTCCTCATGTTTTGTTTTAAAATGGCATGTTAAAATGTTTAAGAAATGTGTTAATATTTTATTAGTGTTTACTTCCCAATTTTATTTCCAAAAACTATGGAATAGGAGGTTTATATAAGACTAATCACGCAGTCAAATCTTTACGGTTCCTGCATGCAGAGGACAAATTAAATAATACAGTTCTCAGGGGCAACAAAATAAAACTCTTTCTCCAAAGAAACATAGCATTCGTTTTCACAAGAGGAGGGTTTGGTTTCTTAGCTCATGGCCTTGCTTGCTTTTGTTAACTTTTGATATAGAACAGTCTTTCCCAACCACAGTAACTTCCAGATGTGTGGCTTTTAGCCCCCAGAATTCTCCACAACGGCCAAACTGGCTAGGGAATTCTGGGAGTTGAAGTTACACATCTGGAAGTTCTCCTGGTTGGGAAACACACATATATAGTGGTAGGTCAATATGTCCCTGTCTTACACTGAATCTCAAGGCACTGGGAAATGGGATAGGCCTTGGCAGTAGCATCCATTTATTTAGAACTGTAAAGCAGTGTTTCTCAACCTTAGCAACTCCCGGACGCATGGAATTCTGGGAGTTCTAGTCCATTTATCTTCAAGTTACTAAGGTTGAGAAGCAGTGCTTGCTGGCTGGGGGAGTCTGGAAGCTGAAATCCACGCATCTTTAAGCTGCTAGGATTGAAAATCACTGCTAAAAAGGGTACTTTAAAAAAGTAAGTATAGTATTGCATATAATTCATTTGGTCCAATGGTTTTCAAGAAAAATACAGTGATACCTCAGTACTCATCCTTAATTGGTTCTGGGAAGTGCAATGGCTACCCAAAACAATGAATACCAAACGAGTTTTTCCTGTAAGGAATAATGTAATGAATCACAAGGCAGCTGACACCGATAAGTTCTAGTGTGCAGGGGTGGGATTCAGGCAGTTCAGACTGGTGCGGGTGAACCAGTTGTTATGATTTTGAGCAGTTCGAAGAATTGGTAAAATTGACCACCGGGTAGCCCCGCCCTGTCCTGCCCTATATATTATTTTCCCTTTGCCACACGGTCCAGACCATCCGAGGTGGCGCAGTGGTTAGAGTGCTGTACTGCAGCCACTTCAGCTGACTGTTATCTGCAGTTGGGCGGTTCAAATCTCACCGGCTCAGGGTTGACTCAGCCTTCCATCCTTCCGAGGTGGGTGAAATGAGGACCCAGACTATGGGGCAATATGCTGACTCTGTAAACCGCTTAGAGAGGGCTGAAAGCCCTATGAAGCGGTATATAAGTCAAACTGCTATTGCTATTGCTATTGCTATTGCTATCCAGCTATTCTCTGTGCCTCACCTGCTCTGCTCACCAAAGGCAAGCAAGGCACTCGCTCGCCTTTCATCTCAGGTCAGGGCCCAGGGACACACCATTCCCTGGCTCCGGCTTTGCCCCAGAGCCACTGTCTGCTTGCCGCCAATCTCAGCCAGGTGGGGGGATGTGCCATTTCCCGGCTCCAGCCTTGCCCTGGGCCTCCGCCCGCATGCCTCTGCCCCCTTCTGGCCTCAAACTGCTTCTTACCTGAAGCGCTGCAGTGGAGATCTTGCAGCCATCCCTTGCCAAGGCTCATTCACTCGCCGAGATGCTCCATGTGATCTCCGGGTCAGCAGCTGCTTCTTTCCACTGGTGCTGTGGCTAGGAGAGAGAGCGTCTCTTGTGCAATTTAGCAGCTGTGAGCCGCCGCTTTCCTCTAAGTCCCATCCGGAAGGTGCGCAGCACAGAGAACCAGCATTCAATATGGCTGCTGCTTCTCTGTGCTGCACACTTTCTGGATGGGACTTAGAGGAAAGCGGCGGCTCACAGCTGCTAAATTGTACAAGAGACGTGCTCTCTCGCAGCAAGAGCAGCAGCAGAGAGAAGCAGCCACTGCCCTGGATTGCGGAGATGGAGCGGAACAGCCCCTAAAAGCTGCTCGGTCAACCCTCGCCGCGTGTCAGAAGCTGCACATGCATGGAAGCTGTGCGCACGCACCTGCAGAGAAGTTTTGCATGCACACATGCACGCACACTCACTTTCTTCGGCGAACTGGTTGTTGAGTGGATGGAATCCCACCATTGAGCTTGTGCGTTGAGTACCAAAAGAAACAATGAGTACTGGGACAAGTATTTTATGTCAAAATATGTTGAATATTAAATTTGATGAGTTTCAAAGCAGTTGAGTACCAAGGGACCAATGTAAGTGGATTTTCCCCTTATTCCTGCAATTTTACATTTTTATTTAGTAACCTGTGAGTCTATCTGTATGTTTTCTAGATACTACAATTTCCAACAGTTTAAAAAGAAAAATATTGGCATCCTTTTTTATGTTTTGTTAATGGTTTTTCTCTCTTTAGACATCATTTAAACAGTTACCTTAAGTGTAATTTTTGAGGAAATCTTCCTTGTCCCACCATAAATTTTCCTCATTCACTTTATATGGAGCAGAAGAAACATCCTAACGGCCCCCACGAGAAAAAGAACTAGGCCTAGGTTTTTTTAGCATTTAACTATGATACGACCTTTTCCTACATTTAGATGTGTTTGGAATTGTGAAATTATTGCTTCCATTCTTCATTTTTGCTTGTTCTTTTTTAAGGTGATATTTAATAGATTATAAATTAATAATTCCCCTTCACCGTTATCTATTCTTGGATGTCTCTGTGAAGCATGGAATAATACATTTTTAAATTTCCTTTTGTATTTTTTAAAAAAAAACTTTAATGTCATGGCAGTCAGTCCATTTAGGGTAAATTTAGAATCTAACTATAAGTGCTATATATATTTTAAAGAAAGATGTTTCCAACTAGAGAAGGTTGAAGTGAACTGGGCATTTTTGTCTTGGATGTTGCAGATTTTTTCCCCCTGCAAAAGTCCTCATTCACGTGAAAGATTTTTTTTTTAAAAAAAATATCTTCCTTTGTCATAAAATTACAGCCCCATGAGGTCAAAGCCATGAGTCATTCCCATAAAGATGAAAAGATGCATCCAAGGGACCGAGAAAGAAGCTTTTAATTATCTTGCTTGTTTTATTGCTAGGAAATCCTTCATCCCAGGATGCAAAATTTTAACTGCATTGGGTAATGTAAACACAGCTAGGTTCTCCCTCCTCAGTGTCAAATCTTTGTAAAGTTTAATCCTCCTTTAGTATATTTTCTACTTCATCTTCCTATCTTGGCATTTCCTGGCAAGGAAAAGATGGCCAGCTTGTCAGTCTGAGCCAGCGATATTGAAGGCTTCCTGTAGTGCCATGCATTTACTAAATGTAGCTCAGGGATGGCCAGCATTACATTTATCTGGATATATGTTTAAGATGACAAGAGCATAAGAAATGTTAGCAGAGAAAGTTTAGCAGATCAACCACCAGCTACAGGTAACCCTCAATTTCTGTTGCTGGGTAAGGCAGGTGTTAAAGGAGCTGAGCCCAATTTTACAACATTGTTGCCACAGTTGTTAAGCAAATCATGGCAGCTTTTTCAGGGAATCATGCAGTCATTAAGTGAATTCAGCTTCCTGTGTTGACCTTGCTTGTTGGAAGCCAGCTGGAAAGGCTACAGATGACGATTACATGATCCTGCCGATGCTACAACAGTTGTAAACGTGAGGGCTGGTCATGACCCACTTTTTTCAGTGCTATTGTAGCTTTGAATGGTTGCTAAATGAACAGTTATAAGTTGAGGTCCCAAGGGTGCTTTTCCTAAAGGTAACTGGACTCTTTTGGTCGCCCCCCCGAAAACGTTTTACTTTTCATCCAAGTTCTGAAGAAGTTTCTTGGATGAGAAGCAAAACATTTTCAAGGGGAAAAAATCAAGAAAGTCTAGTTGCCTTTTGGAAAAGCACCCTTGGGATAACCATGACCTGTATGATTGAGAATCTCCCCTACTGAATATCTGCACGAAGCTGCTGGCTGAGGTCATCCGAACTTTGGTGTTGCAGTGTCTCTGTATGCTGGTTTGTGTGTTCTCCAACACAACTCTCACAACGCTTCGCTGAAAGTACTTGCGCTCCCAATGGGGAGCTTACCTATCAATATCTCTACCCCAGGCTGCCTGAGTAGTACTATCGAGGTTCAGAGCGTGGAGCCGGTGGGGGCCTGGTAGAATATAACCAGCTTTAGCTCAGTTCAAGCAAGACTTAATGGCTCTGGGTTTTTGGACCTTCTGGTTTCAGGGACCTTTCATCTTTGATTGGGCTGCCACTGTCCCAGGCATACGTGATGCTCAATCTGGGAGTCCTCCTGGACTCAGATGGTAGCCATGGCCAGGAGGTTCTTTACAGAGCTCAGGGCTTTGGGCCAGTTCATTCATTCCTGAACCAGAGAGCGCTGTTTACAATCATTCATGCGCTTGCATCCTCCCGCTAGGACTGCTACAAGATGCTTCACATGGAACGGTCCTTGAGGAATATTCTAAAGTTTGAACTGATGCAAAATGCGATGACTTGGGCATACTGGTGCCGAAGTGTGTTTCTGGGTGCAACCTTTAAAAGTCTTTTGTAGTTTAGGATTGAGTCATTTATGGGGCCATTTTCTCTATCCTATCTAATCTGGCAAGAAGGGCATGCTCTGGGCAACATCCAATAGGGCGGGGTTTGATTACATTGAGGGCTGGATCAGCATTGAGGTTGTCCTCTTGGGGCTGGGCTGGGCATGGCCAGAGTGGGCGTGGCCAGCTTGATGTCACTTGTGTCAGGGCCCAAGCTTTTTGCCAGCGAAAACAGGCTCCTGAGCTCCATTTTCAGCAGGGATGACCTCCTGCAACCCTCTGCCAGCGAAAATGGAGCTTGGGAGGGTGGCTGACTGGGCATGGCCAGCTTGACATTGCTCATGTGAGAGGCACCTGCGGGGGCCAGGTGAGGTTGGGGAGGAATTAGGGGTCTCCAGTAGGTGAGACGGGATCTAAGACTGGCTGCGGTCCAGCCCAGATGGACACCACCAGGTTGCAGATCAACACCTGGTCAGCCTGGGTCAGTCCTTCGCTGTTTCTTGGGCAGTCCTGCGTGCCAGATCTAGCCACCTCATGGGCCACATCTGGCCCGCGGGCCTTGAGTTTGATATCCCTGCAATAGGGAATGTTGGCTGGCAGGGCCCCGAAGTCAGCCTTTTCTGACTTCAATAGCACCCCTTCCCCTTAGACTGTTATCACTATCACCTCCCGTCCCCAAGATTATATTGGCCCCATTCCTGTTGACCTTTAATAAGGACTCGTAAACCTGACTTTGTGCTCAAGCTTGGGAACCTGGGCATGCATTCAGTCTTAGTCTGGTAATTTGTACTTGTTAGCTTGTCTTTGGAATTTGGAGTGAACTACCGCTAAAACAAGTCATTAAACGTGAATAACAGAATTTGCCTTGTGTTCTATTCCACAGTCATTGGTGCCACTACACCGTCACTCGGACGGTTTCCTGTCAAGTGCAGAATGGCTCGGAGACAGTAATCCAAAGGGTTTATCAGAGCTGCCGGTGGCCGGGACCTTGTGCCAACTTAGTGAGGTAATGGACTATGTTTTAGACCTTTTTTTGATCCAAGCCACAGAGAAATAGCGGTGGATAAATACTCTGTTGACGGAAGCCAAAGGTGGCAAGAAGGCTTCAATCCATTTGAAGGATCAGCTGAGATCTGTACAATTGTTTGGAAACTGTATCGTTCTTTGACATCATCTACACTTCTGTTTACAGAGACATCTGTAAACATGTGAATTGAAGTCTATCTGAAAAAGAGAGCAATTCTTGGGTTATCACCTGGTCAGCTTGAATTGCAGTGGTCCCCACCTTTTTGGGTTTGGCCAGTGTGGGGCTCCTGTGTGAGCAGCAGGCATGTGCACAGGTCCATTTGAATGAGTGTCTACCCCTTACAGAGCTAGAGCTATGGGTGAGCCCGAGTGCCTGCCACTCGTGCAAATGGAGCTGCCCGTCCGCCTGTGTTCACTCACCGCTTGGGGACCCCTGGTATATGTTATAACAGTGTTTCTGAGGTCCACAGGACTTAAAGTCGCCAAGGTTGAGAAACACTGTGTTATAATGTTGCTAGGTTTTTTTTCTAATTGATTCCTAAATGTATACTATACTGAAAGTGATTACCTTCTGAAGGTGATCCAGGAGATCTGAAATGGGTGTTGTGTTGGTTCTTAAAAACCACAACGGTCAGAGGTCTTTCACACTCCACAACTCTCAAAATATTATCTTTCTTTTTTACATTAAACATCAGTGCAGATGCTGCAGATGTAAAAGAGCTAGTACATATCTTTCAGAGCCATAGCAAAAGTGTACATTGAGATCCTCCTTTGTTTGAGCAGAGAAGAGCAACAAAGATGATCAGGGGACTGGAGGCTAAAACATATGAAGAGTGGTTGCAGGAACTGGGTATGTCTAGTTTAATGAAAAGAAGGACTAGGGGAGACATGATAGCAGTGTTCCAATATCTCAGGGGTTGCCACAAAGAAGAGGGAGTCAAGCTATTCTCCAAAGCCCCCGAGGGCAGAACAAAAAGCAATGGGTGGAAACTAATCAAGGAGAGAAGCAATCTAGAACAAAGGAGAATGATAGTTAGAATAATTAATCAGTGGAACAACTTGCCTCCAGAAGTTGTGAATGCTCCAATACTAGAAGTTTTTAAGAAGAGATTGGATAACCATTTGTCTGAAGTGGTGTAGGTTTTCCTGCCTAGGCAGGGGGTGGGACTAGAAGACCTCCAAGATCCCTTCCAACTCTGTTATTCTGTTATCTTATTTGACTGCCCCTTCTTTTAGCAGGCTAGGAAGAGAGACCACCTTGGACCAATATGTAGGCAATTCCACTGATTGGCCTGTCAGAAACAATTCCCACTGCATAATGATATTCAGGAATCGATTGTGAGCTCGATTGAGTGGCTGTACAACTTCTTGTGTGGTTGCTCTAGTCTTTGGAATACACTGTAACTGTATTTCAGTAGATGAAGGTAAGAAACCAGAATGGCAGAGTTTCTAGGAATGGTCTTTATAGTTGTAGGGCAGAATAACATAATTTGCCTATCAGTAAACAGAGGGCTAAACAGAGGGATAGGCAGGGGGTTGGACTAGAAGACCTCCAAGGTCCCGTCCAACTCTGTTATTCTATTCTATTCTATTCTATTCTATTCTATTCTATTCTATTCTATTCTATTCTATTCTATGCAATATTCCTCTCTTCCACATCTTATTCCAAACAAATTCAAGGCAGGGTTATTTTGAGGTTCTTTCACCACATTTGCCTCTTTCACTGGAATTATTTTTTGAATGTCTCCCTTCAATGGCTTGCTTATCTCTTCTATGAAAGAAAGTCCACTTGAGTTCTGTTTTGTAGTTTGAGGTGGTACACCTAATGTGTTAGGCCACATCAAAAGGAAAAAAATTAATAAAAAGGTGCTGAGTTCTGACAAAATGTCCTTATTCTGATGAGTGGCATTGCAAGTTTCATGGATTGGGACAGTGTACCAGAAAATATCCAGAGACAGAAAAAGTTGCTGTTCTTTTCAGATAAGTTAAAAAACATTCATACTGACAGCTGTATACCCTCCTGAGTATAAATTAAAAAATAGCAAAAAAGGAGGTTAGGTGGCAATGTTAATGCAGTTATACGGCTAAAGATTAAATACACACACACTGTGCTTTTATTTATTTTTAACTATTTCCAGAGAGTTAGTTGTTTCATTCTCTTGCAGCAAAAAGAAAGAGACAAATTTACATATTTTAAAAAAATTGGCTAATGTTTGTTGCATAATGAATGTTCCGTATTTTTCGTAGTATAAGATGCACTGGAGTATAAGACACACCTTAGTTTTTGAGGAGGAAAATGGGGCGGGGGGATCTGCCTACCAGGTATTTAGCTGGCTAGTGCCCTTAGTCTGGTCAGCTTCAGCACATAAGTTTGCTGGTTTTGAGCAAGTGCACGCACACTTTTCATCCCCTGATTGGGGATAAAAAATAGCTGATCGTTGGCGAGAGAAGCAATGAGAAAAGCAGGAAAAGCCAAAGATCGCTTCACTCATTAGCGCCTCATTAGGGCTGAAAAAAAGCTTTGAAAAAGCTACATTCAGAGCATGAGATGCACCCAAATTTTCAGCCTCTTTTTTTTGGGGGGGGGAGTGCATCTTATACTCTGAAAAATACGATAATTGTGACATTTTGCGGCCATGTACCATTGATAATGCGAGCTAGGCTTCTCACCTAGTGATGCACAGGCCTTTCGGTAATTATCCTGAGCCGTGGAGCTCAGAAACAGCCCTGCGTGTGACTGTATATCATTTGGTAGATTTCTAAAAAAAGATAAAATGCAGGGAAAATCCATTTGAGAGTATCAGCATAAGAAAACTATGGGGATGATTTTAGTTCAACCAGAAATATCCAGGAGGCTTCATTCAGACATTGAACTTGAAACAAGTACTGTAGTGCTTGACTTAACTTCCATTCATTCAGTGACTGTTTGAAATTACTATGGTGCTGAATGAAGGGATGTATAACCAGGGATAGGCTTCAAAAATTTCAGCAATGGGTTCTCTGCCTGGTTGCTGGGTGGGTGTGGCCATGGTCGGTGTGGCCTAGTGAGCCTCCTACACCATGGGGGTGGGAGGCGTTTTCACCTTCCCCAGGTTCCAGAGATTTTCCTTGAGCCTCTGGGAGGGCGAAAACTGCTTCTCCCGGGCTCCGGAGGCCAGAAACGGGCCTGTTTTTCCCCTTCCCCAAGCCTCCGGCGGGCCCTGCACTTCATTTGCATCCAAAACAGGCCGCATGGAGACTCCTGGGAGGGGAGGAGTGGGCGGGGCCAGCCAGGGGTGGGATTTGGAGGTTCTCCAAACTGGCTGTAACGTTAGCTATAGGTTCTCCTGAACCTGAGCGAACCCGTAGCAGCCCACCTCTGTGTATAACTTTGCCTTGCCCAAAGTTATGGAAGCTGCAGAGAGATCACCTTTGGGGTAGAGAGCTGGCCAATTTCCCCATCAGCCTCCTATGGAAGTCACGTGATATCATCCTAGAAGCTGGCGCCATTTTGGAGTAGCCACAATGAATTGTCAGTGGTCCCAAAAGGGGGTCCGCCTCCAGGTGGTGCCATGCAGCTTCCATGTAGGAAAGCCACGTGGTGGATCATCACCAGCCGCTTCTAGAAAGAGATCTATGGAAAAGGTGAGTAGACCAAGCTGTGACAGGTGGGGAGGAGGGTGTGGGATGAAGCAGGGCTGGAAGCAGGCCCAAATCCTGGGGGACCCATGTGGCAGGAAGTGGAGCATGGGTTGCCTCCGGGAGTCGGGGGGGGGGGAGGGCACTGGGAGGCCCAGGACAGACATATATAGTGTGGGCCTGGGCCTGTGCGAAGCTTCTCAGGATATCTCCCACCCAAAGCACCCTATGCTCTGCTTAATGACCTTCGTGGTCACTTAATAACTGCAATGGGGAGAGCAGGAATTTTGGTTATTAAATGAGGTAATCATGTCGGCACTTCACATAATGACTGCTATGACTTATGACCGTAATGGAGCCTGCCCTCTCAGAAGCCGAGAACTACTTGTATTAGTATCCTTATATGTATATTCCATCATGCCTAACTCCAAATGCTTATATGCAACTCTCATCATATCCGATTCTCACCAGTCAAGTTGATACTGACTCTTAGTACAGTGTTTCTCAACCTTGGCAACTTGAAGATGTCCGGACTTCAACTCCCAGAATTCCCCAGCCAGCATTTGCTGGCTGGGGAATTCTGGGAGTTGAAGTCCGGACATCTTCAAGTTGCCAAGGTTGAGAAACACTGTCTTAGTAGCTATATAGACAGATCTTATCCAGAGTGACTGCTCAGGAAGATGAGCAGTTGATTCTGGAGGAAACATCACAGGTGCTACTAGATAAGAAATCTGGTTTGATTTATTGTCTCAAAAGCCTTTATCTTTCTTTTCTTTCTTTTTTTTTTAACAATTCATCGCTAATGGCCCATTTGGTTTATCCAATAAGCCCTTTATGTACTATATTGAGATGTAATTTTTACACATGCTTAAAAAGTATATTTTGAGAAGCTTAAGGAGAATATAGTGTTGCTCTCAAGTCCTTAGGAAATACTGTGTGAGCTGTGCCAGACACATTTGTTATGGTTACCCAGTGTAACACTCACTCTAGCCTTCCCAGTTTGATATCCTCCATATGTGTCAGCCTGAAATTTCCAAATTTCCCAGCTAGCATATGTAGGCCAGACACATTTGGATCCACGTTTTCCTTGGCAACATTTTTCTAGCACAATAGTCAATGTGCAAAATTGCCACAATTTGAAATTGTAGGCGTGGGATTTCATCTCTCTGCTGAGGATGGGGCTCACTGCAAACATAAAACAGAAGCCCTAATTCCTTCAAATAGCAAGGAAAATAAGAAAGTTCCTGGTATATACTTAAATTTCAATTAGTCCCTAAATTTATCATTTGGGTAAAGCTTGAAAAACCTCCTATGTGTAATAGAAACTTTTTGTGTGTCAGAGTGATGGTGGTAGAGTATGATTATGTATGCTGAGAGCGATATTTGCTTGAGGAATTTGTCAATAGTGAATGAAACCAGAGTTAACAATGGAAGAACTATTTTGTTTCTAGGATCTTCTTCGTCTGTCTCTCTTTCCCTTCTTTCCACATACATGAATGCAGACATACATACATATCAGGGGTGGGTTGCTGCCAATTTTACTATTGGTTCACAACCTGCGCTGCATGCATGTGTGCTTTTCAATGTAAATTGTTCTTCATGCTTGTACAGAACCATTTACAGTGAACTGCACATGTGCAGTCACTAAAAACCAAAATGGCGGCGGCCTGGCGGCAGTGCGGGAACCGATTTGGGGGCGTGGCAGGCCTGGGTCGCTGCCGGTTCTGCGACCTAGGTCTGAATTCCACTACTGGTTCAGCCAAACCAGGCCAAACCGGGAGCAACCCACCTCTGATACATATGTAATCAGATTTAAAAACCATCACTCTCCCTAACAGAGCAACAAATCTTTCCTTTTCCTTTTCCTTTTCCTTTTCCTTTCCTTTCCTTTCCTTTTTGCTTTCCTTTTTCCTTTTCCTTTTCCTTTTCTTTCTTTTCCTTTTCTTTCTTTTTTCTTACCTTTTTATTTTTCCTTTTTCCTTTTCCTTTCCTTTTCCTTTCTTTTTCCTCTTTCCCCTTTTTCCTTTCCTTTTTCCTTTCCTTTTTCCTTTTCCTTTCCTTTTCCCTTTTCCTTTTCCTTTTCCTTTTCCTTTCCTTTCCTTTTTGCTTTCCTTTTTCCTTTTCCTTTTCCTTTTCTTTCTTTTCCTTTTCTTTCTTTTTTCTTACCTTTTTATTTTTCCTTTTTCCTTTTCCTTTCCTTTTCCTTTCTTTTTCCTCTTTCCCCTTTTTCCTTTCCTTTTTCCTTTTCCTTTCATTTTCCCTTTTCCTTTTCCTTTTCCTTTCCTTTTTTCCTTTTCCTTTTCCTTTCCTTTCCTTTTCCTTTTTCCTTTCCTTTTCCCTTTTTCCTTTCCTTTTTCCTTTTTCCTTTTCCTTTTTCCTTTCCTTTTCCCTTTTCCCTTTCCTTTTTCCTTTTTCCTTTTCCTTTTCCTTTCCGCAAACTGCTTACAAACCTTACCATAAAAGATAACATCTTGACCAGACATGGGTTTCTACTCATTTGCCTGGGATCAGACAAACTGGTAGTGGCGGCAACGGGCAGCTCTGCACACCCACCCGGACGCTTCTGCGCATGTGCAAAAGCATCGTGTGAGCATGCACACGGGGTGTGCACAAGCACACTTGTAGTAATATAAATTGAAACCTACTACTGATCTTGACCTGTAGATTCTATGATTGGAAAAATCCCACAATTGAATACAATTCCTTTGTTGGTATAATATCTTTATGGAATTAAGAAAAACAAATAAGAGGAGCTGGGATACGGCTTGCTTGTACTTAGAACTAGAGTATGAATCCACAGATCAGCTGCTCAAACTCCCCTGCTTTAAATGAGATATTTAGCATTTTTTGAATTATAGCAATTATTTCTAAGTTTTTATATCAAAATGTTTTGTTCATTTCCTTGCCCATTTTTGGTGTCATTGCTGCTCTGCATAACATTTTAATACACTTCAAATAGTTTGGAGTTTCGAGTTTAATAAAATTTGTATGCCGCCCACTCCCTTGGGACTCTAGAACTAGCTTCGAATAGAACACACTTAAAAAAAAATAGCACTTAGACTTCTATAGAGCTTCACAGTGCTTTACGGCACTCTAGTGGTTTACAGTGTCAGCATGTTGCTCTCAACAATTCGGCTCCTACAATGAGACCAATCTAGCTAATAGAGAGATCAAATTGAGCTAAGGGTCGCAAAATGGTCTCCCTTAGTAATCACAAGCCTAACCCTAGTAAATAAGAGCTCTCTGTCTGTCTGTCTGTCTGTCTGTCTTTGTCTCTGTCTCTAGTCTCTGTCTCTGTCTCCCCCCTCTCTCTGTGTCTTTCTCTCTCTCTTTCTCTCTGTTTTTGTCAATGGGGTGTCTCTCAGGTAGACAAATAAAGAAGGTGAATGAATAAAGAACTTTTAAATTAACAGATTAACAGAGTTGGAAGGGACCTTGTACGTCATCTAGTCCAACGCCCTGCCAAGCAGGGGACCCTACACCAATCTTTCTCAACCTTGGCTATTTTAAGAAGTGTGGAGTTCAACTCCCAGAATTCCTCAGTCAGCTGGGTGAACTGGGGAATTCTGTAAGTTGAAGTTCATATCTCTTAAAAAGGCTGGGGTTGAGAAATACTGCTCTCCACCATTTCTGACAGATGGCAGTCCAGTCTTTTCAATATATATATATATAATGTAGAGTGCACTTTTTTTGCCACTTACCTGGGAATAATCCCATTGAACTCTATCTGCATAGACGTATATTGAACTGGGCTGTTTAAAACTGTACAGGTAGTCCTTGACTTACAACCATTCATTTAGTGGCCGTTCAGAGTTGCAAGGGCACTAAAAAACTTACTGTATATTTCGGTGTATAAGACACACTCCTCCCCCAAAAGTGGATGGAAATGTCTGTGTGTCTTATAGAACAAATGTTGCTGAAATCCCACCCACCCACCAGCCCCCACCCACTGGCCTCTGCCTCCAGGCAATTTACCTCCTTGCAACAAACAGCAAACGCCCCATTCCAGGTGGCGGGGTTAGGCGGCGGTGGCAGCAATCCCCACTGCCTGGAACAGGCTGAAAATGGAGCACATGAAGGCCGAAAACAGGATGTGCGGGGCCCAAAAATGGGGTGCGCGGAGGCAGCAATAGGTGGCAGCCATGATGGGTGATCCCTGCAGCCTGGAATAGCTGATAGGCAGTATTTCCGGGAGGCAGATCCAATTAGCTGCTCATGCTAAATCAGGCTATGCTGAAGCTGATCAGGCTGTTTGCTATTTGCTGCAAGGAGGCAAATTGCTGGAAGGCAGAGGCAGATTTTTTTTCCTCCTCAAAAGCTAGGTGCGTCTTATAGTCTGAAGCGTCTTATAGTCTGAAAAATACGGGACTTATTTTGTTTTTCACGCAATGGTTGCAGCATCTCCGTGATCATGCGATCAGAATTTGGAAGTTTGGCAACTGGCATGTATTTGTGATCACTTTTTGCTACTTTCTGGCAAGCAAAGTCTATGGGGAAGGCAGATTCACTTCACAAAAGTGTGACTAACTTAACAACCACAGTGATTCACGTAATGACCATGGGGGGAAAGTCATAAAATGGGGCAAAGCTCACTTAGCAACTGTCTTGACGAGCAATGGAAATGTTGGGCTCAATTGTGATCGTAAATCAAGGACCATCTGTATTGAACCTTGTTCCTATAAGCTTACTGATGTTGGCAGGTTTGGGCCTTAACATTGTGGATGACGTGTTGCTTGTGTTAGTTACAGGACCCTCATCCGACCCACGTACAAGATAGCTTACCGAACAGTAACTGCTCTTGAATGGCGATGCTGCCCTGGTTTCACTGGAAGCAACTGTGAGGAAGGTAAGAGTCCCGCATACTTGACAGAACTGCCCATCAAGAGGGTGTGTCTATGAAGCTGTGAGTATATCATCCAGCCTTCTCCCATTTGGTATCCTCTAGTTGTATTGGATTCTTACAATTCTAGTCAGCATGAATCTCAGCATGAAGACCATGGATGTAGGTCAGTGGTGGGTTCCGGATCCCGTCGCAACTGGTACACTGCAGTGGGGCCGAGTGTCCACCACGAGCACGGCACTGTGCACGCATACGCACCCACCGCCCTGCGACGCTCCAGCTGCTCGGCGGAGGTTGCGTAGATGCTGTACGCTGCGCGTGCATGCACAAATGGCCTGGTTGGCTTAAATACAGGCAAGGAATAAGGGTGGACAGGCCCTCCAAAGCACCATTCTGGTATGGTGGCCGCTGCTCCCAGCAGCCACCAGTACCCACCACTGATATAGGTCCACCTTCTATGGAGCATGGGAGGCTGGAATAAGCTAGTTAGAAATGGGAGTATTTACTGGTTTAGATTAGAAATACTGGGTTGTGATCCTATCAAAGTTTCCTCTGTGTTTACCCTTAAGCAAGAGTTAAATTTCTGAGGAGTTCATAAAGATGTGCTTTTATGGCTTGCAAGCCACACTGATTTTAAGTGATGTATCATTATGTGCTATTTAGACAGATAACAGATTTCTTTTCTCCCATGTTGCATTGTTTTTAGTCTACAACTTATTAGTAAATTTTAGTTCATGGCATTAAAATTGGACTACCCTTATTTTAATTCCCATGGCAAGAGGCAGGGAGCACTATGCATCTCCTGTTCTATTATTTCACAATTCGCTTTTATCCATCTGCAGTGGATCAGTCAGCAATTCTACCACGAGTTTAGATAAATCTTCTTCCTTTGTCTCTATTATATTTTGAAACCTCAGGTAGAATGCGGATCTTTCCATGTATCTCATGTTCTATACACATTTTCACCATGTTAGTCTCTGTTATATGATCAGACATGTTACAAGATGGCTCCTAGCAACTCACATGTGGTCAATCGGATAGTAGATGCTTGCCACAAAACACCCTGACCAAGCAGTGACCTATAGTAATTACTGAATATGTATTTTACATTTCTGTATTCTATAAATCTACATGCCTGTTTTCTTAACATATACATCCATTGTTTCAAATGTCTATGAATATTCTCAGTTATCCAGATCATAGTTGTGTCAAAAGTGGTTTTTATTTTGAAAAGGCAACTGGACTGATTTTTTGAGGAAAAAACAAGATGTTTTGCTTCCTATTTTGGAAGCTTCATCAGTTGTATTGGATGCTGTGGGAGATGGAAGGATAATTATTGAGAATTATTGAGATTAGTTGGTGGGAGAAGGAATGAGAGGTTCTGACAGGATGGTGGTGGTGGTGGGGAAGTGGAAATGGAAAAATTGTGGGGTTTTTGCTACTAATCTTAACTGTCAATAACTATCCTTCCATCTCCCACAGCATCCAATTCAACTAATGAGGCTTCCACGATAGGAAGCGAAACATTTCCCCCCCCCCTCATAAAATCAGTCCAGTTGCCTGTTCAAAATAAAAACCACTTTTGATACATCCATTATTACAATTATAATTGCATAATTATTAAAACACACAAGAGGAAAGCCCACTGTTTTTCAGTAAAGGTTGCTTTGCTAGGAATTTTAAGGGTGAGGCTTGCAATAAAACTCATTGATTTGCTATTTCTCAATCCCCTTCTCTCTCCTGTTGCTGTCCCCCCCCCCCCCCCCCCGTCAACCCTCTTCTTGGTTCTTGGTTTTTCCATTGTTAGTTCATTTGTTTATTAGTTTCTAAATGGCTGCAATCATGCCACTTTTGGCAGGGTATGAAAATAATTACAAAATGTCTAATCATAAAAATAGTACAACACAAAAATTAAAAACAGCAACTTAGAGCAATATAAACACACATGCTGTGTTCCCTCATTACATCAAATTTAAAAAATACTTTCAGAAGAGGTTTTGTTTTATCTTGTTTCCAGAAAGGCAATAATGTAAAGGCTTGTCTAGTTTCTTGAGTGAAGCTGTTCCATAATGTAAGACCATTATATTACAATAGCTGCCCAGAGTCAGTGATTGAGATGGACAGCCATAGAAATTGAACAAATAAATAAAAATGCATTATTGTACTGAGAAACAGCTTATCCTGGCTTCGGCCAACCACCCATTTCATAGACATGGAGAAACATGACTAATTTTTTCTGAGTTGTCTTTAGGTTGATGGGTTCTAGTTGAAAAAAGTAGTCCTGAAGGTGGCATCAAACCATATAAGACTTTATAAATTAAATTCGATACTTTAAATTGCATCTAAAAACCTATTGACAACCAGTGAAAGGCCCCTAACACAGAGGGATGTGTTCATGTGTCCAGAACCCAGAGGTGGTATTCAGCCTGTTCTCTCTGGTTCGGGAGAACCGGTAGCAGCAGCTGCGGGAGGCTTCGCCCACCCGCCCCAACGTCACGTGCTCACATTTGCGAACCGGTAGGGAAGGTAAGTGAATCCCACCACTGCCAGAACCTATTAATATGTGAGCTGTTCTGTTTCGGATGAAATGCAATTTGTGAGTGGCAGGGTCTAGTTATGCAATATCAGTTACTGTTGCAAAGTCCTCTTGCTCCAAGTAGGGCCACAGCTGATGAATCAGTCAAAGCTGGACAAGGGCCCTCCTAGCTAGATTTTCACCCAACCATCTGACAATTGCTTTTAGTTCAGAAGGATCCCCAATTCATGCAACTGTTCCAGTGGTGGATTCCAGATCCCGTTCCAACTGTACTGGTTGGAATGGGCCCAGCGGCATCCACATAGATGCGCACAGCATGCACAGCACGCACATGCATCTTAGTGCCTCTGCGAGCCTCTGTGACACTCCAGCTGCTTAGTGGAGTGTCACACAGGCGCTGTACGCACCATGCACATATGCGGAAGCTCCAAAGATTTGAAAGACCAGTAAGGAGCTCAGGCGGGCGGGCGGGCCCTCTGGAGCACCGTACTGGAATGGTATCTGGTACTCCGGGCAGGCTCCGGTAAGCCCGTACTGGGGCGTACCGCCTGCAACCCACCACTGAACGGCTCCCTCAAGATCAATGGTACCTATTTGAAGGATAATACTGGAGTTGACAGAGAACCTTGCTGAATAAACTCACCTTACTTACCCTCCTGTCAACAAGGCAGTGGTGGATTCCTACCAGTTCGGGCGAACTGGTACTGGTTTGGTGGCTGAAACTGGCAGCGACCCAGGCCTGCCCCCCCCCCCCCTTACACACAAACTGGTTTCCCAGTTGGTGCCGGCAGCGCAGCCATCTTGTTTTTCAGTTCTGTGCATGCGCAGAACAATTTTAATTGCACTGTGCATGCGCGTTCGGCGCACACACGAGTGAACTGGCAGTAGTGCCGGCCGGAACTCACCCCTGCAACAAGGGCAAGGTCTAAGACAACTCACTATGGCCAAAATGCCATGGCCAACACACCAAGGGCAACTTGCTGCAGGACCAGAGTTCCATCACTATTGAAGAAATAGTGGAATAGAATCATTAAAGGAAGGATGCCAAAGGAGGGACAAAATGAAACGTGAAAGACAAAAATTAAAATAATTTTTAAAATAATTAAAAGTACTTAAATTGAATTATTCAGTTCTTCCACAGTGAGTTGGCCTCACCAAGTTGTCCCATTCTGACAAGGGCATGCCTCTAGTTCCTTCCCTCTTTTTGCTTCTGTCAAGTCCCATGCAGCACATCAAAACATAATGAGATTTCGGTAAAGTATATTAGGTGAATACATAATATTGGAAGCTATAAGAAGAATTTCTCATCTTCTTTTATAGTGAGTTAACGGAGGTACTGTAGAGACTTTTTGAGTACAGTAATTTAAATGTTCCTTCCAAAGTATCTTAGCATCTAGGCTAGCTTGCCGTTTATGAGATAAGCTGCCTGGGGATTTTCATTCTCTCTCTTGAATGTTTATGTCTGCTCTCCCTTCCATTCTTTTCCCAGCCTCTTCACAATCTTTCCCAATTTCCCCACAAGGCATAGATGAAAAAGAATGTCATCTCTGTTGTTCTCTCCCATGTTCGGTTCCCCTGGCATCACCATCAACACTATTCACTTCTTGACCTAACAGGCTTCCTATAGCAGGGGTCTCCAACTGTGGCAACTTTAAGACTTGTGGGCTTCAACTCCCAGAATTGGTCGGAGAGCCCTGCCCTATAGGACATCACATTGAATGGATTCTCAAAGTTCCGAGGTGGCGCAGTGGTTAAATGCAGCACTGCAGGCTACTTCAGCTGACTGCAGTTCTGCAGTTCGGCTGTTCAAATCTCACCGGCTCAGGGTTGACTCAGCCTTCCATCCTTCCGAGGTGGGTAAAATGAGAACCCAGATTGTTGTTGGGGGCAATATGCTGACTCTGTAAACCGCTTAGAGAGGGCTGAAAGCCCTATGAAGCGGTATATAAGTCTAACTGCTATTGCTATTGCTATTCTGTATTATGAAGCGGTTATGGCTGCTCATGCAGATGGCAAATGCAGATATCTCACACTATGTCACACAAAGAGCAATTTCACAAAAAGGCAAGTTGTACTAGAGAGTTGCAGATTTCAAGTGCAATGAAGTAGTTGCACATATTTGTTTGAATAGAAGGCTGCTGACATTTCACAAGGATTGGTAAAAGCATATTGACTAATATAGGCTGAGCATAATCAGAAAGGTTTTAAAGTCACACTGTGGAGATTAAAACCCCTAATATAAGGGGAAACCCCTAATATAAGGTTTTCTGATAAAAATACATGAATGTTGTTAACATGGGACAAATAAAACAATTAAAAAAAAGAGGAGTCTGAACTTTTAATACTGGAAGGCAGATATGATTTGATATTCATGTCTTTGGAATGATTCCCATGATTGAAATATAGCAATCAAGCAATAGAATTTGTTTAGAAGGAATAGAAACAATTGAAAGGGAGAAAGAATTGCACTACATAGCACAGCACAGGATTCTTTATTGGCCAAGTGTGATTGGAGACACAAGGAATTTGTCTTCGGTACATAAGCTCTCATTGATATATATATGCTCACAGGCTATAAGTGATAATTCACATATGTCAAAAGTATTAGCTGTGTGCAACTCTAGGGCATGGTGCTCATCTTCATTTCTTGGCTGAGCCAGCATTGTCCAAAGATAATTTTCATGGTTATATGGCCAGCATGGCTGTACAGCAAAGGCACATGGAATGTTGTTACCCTCCCACTGAAGTGATACCTATTGATCTACTTGCATTCTTCATCCTTTTGAACAGGAATGAACTCTTGGCACTATTGAGGTGATCTTTGTGAATATAAAGGAACAAGAAGGAGCAAGTAAAAACAATACACTGATTGATTGCTAATATTACCATCCCAATCTGGAGATGACCAAGCTGAGCTTGAGGGAGGGGGGGGTCAAGCACGTCATCGGTCTTGAATCCCTTCATGCCCACAAGAGATCTCAGTCTAACCCACCTTGGATTCCAATGGCTCTTAATCTACCACGACTTTGCTTTGACTGTTAGTAGTTCAGGATTTTTTATGAGCGTGTTAGCATGCAATAAACCTGTATTCATTTGAATAGCCTTGCCTCCTGATTTCCTGCACTTGACACAAATAAGGAGAACACGCAAGTGATGTTTTCCAAAAGTAAACTCTGGATATTTTTAAAAAAAACATTAAATTAATGGAATTTCTGTTGGAACATAAAATCTGCCAAGCACAATCCTTCCAGTGATTTCATGAAAAAAAATACTCCATAGAATAGCAGATGAAATCTAAATACAAGATTCTGTTGCAAGAATGTTAATGGGAAAAGAATTTGGGAGATCCTCAAAATGGAAATACTGAAAACACAATTGCAAACACCTAGTGAGACCCAGAAGATGGGCCTTCTCCATGGTGGCTCCCTTTCTCTGGAACATTATTCTCCTGGAGATTAGAATGGACCCCACTCTTAACACTCTTCCGAAAGGCACTGATGATCTGGTTCTGCCAGTGGGCCTGGGGAACCCAGAGCGGGATGGAGCCCATTAAATGGCTCGTGTGATCTGCTGTTGCTGGGGCAGGGGGTGGGGGGTGGATTTGATTATATTATATTTATTTATTTGATTCTTTTTATTTGTTTACTTGTTTTAAATGAGGTTTTATATTCTGTAAGCCGTCTTGAGTCACTATGGGCGAATAGGCAGGAATATAAATAATTAATTAATTAAATAAGTAAGTAAGTAAATAAATAAATAAAATAAAACAATTCCGCAGATGATAAAAAAGAATAACAAAAAAAGCCAATTTCGCTTCACAAAATATTAGTGGCGATTTGAAAGCCAAAAAGATACATAAAGATTTGTCTGAAGCGGTGTAGGGTTTCCTGCCTAGGCAGGGGGTTGGACTAGAAGACCTCTAAGGTCCCTTCCAACTCTGTTATTCTATTCTATTCTATTCTATTCTATTCTATTCTATTCTATTCTATTCTATTCTATTCAGATGGTAGAAAGAGGGATAGATCACTTAATATAAGAAATTATAGGGGGTTGGACTAGTGGGTCTCAACCTTCCTAATGCAGTGACCATTTAATACAGTTTCTCATGTTGTGGTGACCCTCAACCATAAAATTCTTTTATGTTTTCCGTATTTTTCCCCAAAAATATGTTTTAGGTGACCCCTGTGAAAGGGTTGTTCAACCCCCAAAGGGGTCCTGACCCATAGGTTGGGAACCACTGGATTATAGGGAAGCTGAGAAAGAAATGGAAGGGAAAGCAGATCTAATGAAAAGATAAAAGGTGAAGCCATTGGCAGTTTATCTTACAAATGGCAACTCAGCCCAGATGCCAGAAAATTCGAACTCTCTTTAGAGTCAGACATCTCAGACTCTAAAACTAGCATAATTAATCCACTCTGTTTTTCACATTTGGTAACTTCAAGCTGTGTGAACGCCAAACTCCCAGAATTCCCCAGCCAACCTAAAGGAGGGTTGGAAATCCCTCTTGTGGTTTCAAGACTCTTGTGTTTATCCCAAGACTACCATTAAAGATACTTTACTGAAATTGATGTAGTTCTGGTTTTCTTGAACTTGCCCAGGTGTGTGGGAATTGACCTAAGCATACTGCATGCATATGGGTGGATGAAAACTAGAAATGGTATAAGGAATGTGAGAATGAGCAAAACTTGAGAAAGCATGCTAAGAAGATTAGATCCCACAGAGTAGGCCTCCTCCGAATTCCATCCGCCGGCCAATGCCGACTGGCGACCACCCGGAGGAGAGCCTTCTCTGTGGCTGCTCCGACCCTCTGGAACGAACTCCCCGTGGAGATTCGAACCCTCACCACCCTCCAGGCCTTCCGCAAAGCCCTTAAAACCTGGCTATTCCGACAGGCCTGGGGCTAAAGAGCCTTTGCCCCCTCCCTCGAATGGTATGGTTGTTGTGTGCTTTTTAAATTGTGTATTGTTTTGTTCGTCTTTTTTATTCTTTATTTGTACCCCTTCCCTTGACTTGGATTGTGAGCCACCCTGAGTCCCCTTCGGGGAAAAGGGCGGCATATAAATGAAATAAATTCAAATTCAAATTCAAGAATAAAAAGACTTTTATAGAGGTTTTTGATATTAGAGTTGCTTAAACCATTCTAAGTGTGAAAGCTTTTGAGCCTGACAGTTGTTTCAAGTTTAAAATGGGCTGTTCCATCCTGACAACCTTCCTGGAAATGTTCTGAGCTTGAAATGGCTCCGATAAATATTTTGAGTTCAGAATAACCAATCCCGATCTTGAAACAGCTGTTTTGAGTTCAAGAAGTTTGCACTCAACTATCTAAAATAAAAAGAGAAGAGAATCAATAAGTCAACAACTCAGTGAAGGCATAAAAGTGTTCACAGGGAAAGCCAGAACTCTTGTTTTGATTCTGTTCTCTCCAATATAAGTGATATAAATCATTAGGTAATTTTGAAGAGCGAGATTAAAGAGCAGAAGTATTTTGGGACTACTGGAAATATGATTGGGGAATACCTAAATCTCCAAAGGAATTGAAATGAAGGAACCAGCTAATGGTTTACCTTTTTGTTTTCATTCATTCATTCATTCATTCATTCATTCATTCATTCAATTTGTATCTCGCTTGCATTACCCTGTTTCAGAGGTGGATTCCTGCTGAACCGGTAGTGGAATTCCGGCCTGAGTCGCAGAACCGGCAGCGACCCAGGCCTGCCACGCCCCTGAACTGGTTTCCTTGCTGCTGCTGAGCTGCCGCCATTTTGTTTTATAGTGACTGTGCATACGCAGTTCACTGTAAATTGTTCTGCGCATGCGTGAGGAACAATTTACAATGAACAGCACACGCGTGCAGCTCGCACGTTGCGCACACATTGCGAACCGATAGTAAAATCTGCAGCAACCCGCCTCTGCCCCGTTTTCCTGAAAATAAGACCTCCCTGGATAATAAGCCCAATTGGGCTTTTGAGCGCATGCACTAAAATAAGCCCTCCCCTAAAATAAGCCCTCCCGTAAAATATTTAAACACGTGCGCAGCTGGTCTCTGCCATTTCCTAGGGGAAAGAGGGGACATGCCCCATGTGCCCCACGGCCATGTGGAGGCCATGTGGAGGCTGCTCCGGCAAACCCCTAGCTACTGCACCCCTTCTCTTAGTGGCGGCCACAAAAAGAATGGCAGGCCGAGCGACGCTAGGGCTGGCGTGAGTGTGCCAGAAACAGAGACAGAACTTCCGCCCCTCTCTGGATCAGCTGATCTACCGAAGTTAAGGGTCCTCCTGCACTCCAAAATAATAAGACCTCCCTGAAAATAAGGTCAAGTGTTGGGGTCAAAACCATGTCTTATTTTCAGGGAAACACGGTAGCTTTGAGAAGTTATTGAGAACTGATGAAGGGTCAGGCAACTGGAGGAATATTGTTTCTTCCTTTCAGAAAGGAGGAGATAAGGGGATGGGGAAAGAAAAAGAAAATCATTGGAACTAGATCAGCCAGTTTCCATCATTCTGAGGTGGGTAAAATGAGGACCCAGATTATTGGGGACAATATGCTGATTCTGTAAATAGCTTAGAGAAGGCTGTAAAGCACTGTGATATGGTATATAAGTCTAAGTGCTGTTGCTATTTAGATGAGGATTTTACTTCAATATATACTTTTATAGATACCTTTATACTGAATTATGTATTTTTTTTAAAAAATGCTGTATATTTGTAGTCAAAGTGCTTCACAGAATTTGGAGAAAGACCACTATGTTCCACATATAAGATGTGAAACAAGTCAGTGTGAATTAAAGTTTGTTTAATTGCTTTCTCAATTTACTTTCTTAAGCTTCCCTAGTTTGCTCTTTAGTGATTTATTTTCTGAAGCTCCTTGTCATAGTTTGCATGGGTATACATAATTTTTTAGGCTACCTTTAAAATGGGGTTGGATTGTTTTCAGTTTGGTATGTTGTGAAAACCTAGCTATTTTCTTAGTCTATTGTGTGAACTAAAGTATTAAGTAACTCCAGGCTTATGTTTGATGTAATGTATTGTATGAGTGCAGCAATTGTATTTTTTTAAGTTTAAGTTTAGTGTGAGCACCAAATAAGTCCAACGTCATATCACTTTCTTTACTTTTTCAAGACTTATTATTGTCAATCAACCAGAGGTGGTATTCAGCAGGTTCTGACCAGGTCTGGAGAACCAGTAGCAGAAATTTTGAGTAGTTCGAAGAACTGGTAAATACCACTTCTGACTAGCCCCGCTCCCATCTATTCTCTGCCTCCGGAGTCCCAGCTGATTGGGAGGAAATGGGGATTTTGCAGTAATCTTCCTCTGAAGTGGGGAGGGAATGGAGATTTTACCGTATCCTCCCCTGCCATGCCCACCAAGCCACGCCCACCAAGCCACACCACACCCACCAAGCCATGCCACGCCCACCAAGCCAAGACACGCCCACCAAGCCACACCCACAGAACCGGCAGTAAAAAAATTTGAATTCTACCACTGCAGTCAACCAATGGAAAAGCTTGCCTTTGGAATTTGTGGGAATTTCATCACTGGAGGCTTTCAAGAACAGATTGGACTGTTGCTTGTCAGAAATGGTGTAGGGTCTCCTGCTTGGGCGGGGGATTGGACTAGATTACCTACTAGATTACCCTTCCAACTCTGTTAATCTGTTAATTTGTTATTGGGTAAATCCTAACAATAAGGAACTTAAAATAAGAATTGGGAATCAGCTACATAATTTTAGTTTATAGCCTATCCCATTCTAGTAAGTTGTAATAAAATGTGGAAATAACTTTGGGGGAAGAGAGGAAGAGATATTGCTTAGGAACCAATCAGATAAAAGATGCAGGAGCTCCCAGTGGCCTAAAAATCAGAAAAAGAAACTTAGAAAGGACCCTCCCTAATGGATCAAGCAGTTAAAAGTGGTAACAAGAAGTTTTGTACATTCAGATTTGCAAAATTCTGTCAATGTATCTTACATTGAAGTAGAATTACCTCATGTAATTGTGTTTCCTGTCTGGTTTAACCAGGAAGCCTGTGATAAGCAGGAAGAGATAAACTGCCCAAACTCACTTAGGTGAGATGGGTGGTGTAGCAATATGATAGACAACCCACGTGTATTAAAGTAGGATATTACAGAATTAATGGACATTTGCTCCTCTTTGTTTAGGGCCCAGTTCTGGTGCAATTCAGCTAAGAACAAAAGCAAAAGAAGGATGGGCCCATAGTTTAGAAGAAAAAGTAATAAATGACTCCTAGAGTGGGATTTCAGAAAATAGCTCTGCAAAATTGCCCTGTGTCAACACAGACATAACATATTCCATAGAAAGGAGGACATCTAATGAATATAGAGGAATTATTTCCCTAAAGAGGAAAAAGTGATGATTTAAAGCTCACATATGACATAGAATTGAGTGAACTGCCAGAAAGATTTCTTCACAGGCTGGAGTTCTTTTCTTTTCTTTCTTTCTTTCTTTCTTTCTTTCTTTCTTTCTTTTTTGTCAGCTGCCTGGTTAAGAATTAAAATTCCTGAGATAATTATAATCTAAACAATCTGTAGCCTTTAGCATTAAGGAGGTGCCCACCAGCTGGTGATGGTTAAGTGGTTACTTTTCTCTGAATCTATTAACAAAGGGTCAAGACTTTCGGTTTTACTCTGAAATGAGATTCAACAATATTCAACTCTACAAAGCAAAAAAAAAAAGTTGCTGGAATGGGGAGAAACTGATTTTTTTTTTAACAACAAAAAATAGGATAAAGAAAAGGAATGCCAGAGAATCCAGTCCATGGGAACATAATCCATATGAAGTAGACAAATAAATACACTCAGGCAATAGGCGTGGGGTCTGGTTATTTGAGGAAACGCCTATCTTTCATTATTTTTGCCCAACTGATAAGATTCAGCCCCAGTTGGGTGAATGTTGTGCCAAGTGTGCATTACAAACTTGTACCTGCAATCATCTACAGGAAATTACCTGCAGGCTTGTGTTGGAGGGGCGATAGCTATGCACAATTAAACTAATTTTAGATAACAGATGGATAGATTCTTTTTCATCTTTCCAGGTTTCTGACACATCCTACGCACAAAAATTACAGATTGGCTGTAGCTTGTCTCTTGGCCTTAACTGCTAAAAAGTTTTAGGGCATGGTGGCAGAAAAATCCATTAGCATAGCAGCTTCAAGACTGATTTGCAAATAAAATAGATTGATGCATATTCTCTGTTTTGCATTAGGTAGCTTCATACAAGCGAATCAGAGGAGGTATTTGGCTAGTTCAGACTGGTTTATCCAAACCGGTAGTGGCCTTCTCCGGATTCCATCTGCCAGCTAATGCTGGCTGGCGACCCCCGGGGGAGGGCCTTCTCTGTTGCAGCTCTGGCCCTCTGGAACGACCTCCCCATTGAGATCCGGATCCCTACTACCCTCCCAGCCTTCCGTAAAGCTACTAAGTTCTGGCTGTTCCGGCAGGCCTGGGGCTGTTGAAGTATCCAGCCCCACTTTAATTGTGAATGTTGTTGTATTTTAAATTTTGTATTGTCTTATTTATCCCCCTTCCCTTTTTATTGTAAGCCGCCCGGAGTCCTTCGGGAGTGGGCGGCATACAAGACCAATAAAACCAAACCAACCAAACCTAGTGGAAATCGCGGGTGGGCCCATCCACCTGCTCCAGCTTTATGCCATCCTATTTAGGCACGTTTTTGAGGCCGGGTGTATGTGTGGAAGGCACACACGATATCAAAGCGCATGCACAGAAGGCCAAGCACATGTGTGGACACCAGTGGTGGGCTACGACCGGTATGCCCCGGTACAGGCGTACCGGTGCTTGCCGGGAGCATCGGGTACCGTTCCAGTACCATGCTCCGGAGAGGCCGCCCGCCCGCTATCCTTACCTGTATTTGAGCTCTTTGGGGCTTCTGCGCACAGAGCATACAGCGCCTGCGCAATGCTCTGCCGAGCAGCTGTAGGGTGGCAGGAGGGTCTCAGAACGTCATAGGATGTAAGGACACATGCGTGTGCTGCATGTGTTCATGTGGAAGACGCCGGGCCCCGTTGCACCATACTGGTTGCACCGAGTTCCGGAACCCACCACTGGTGGACGCACATGCTCACATTTGCGAACCGGTAGGGAATGTAAGTGAATACCATACCTGAAGCGAATCCTTCTCAGTCCTTCAAGCATGCAAATCTAACAATTTAAGGTTAATTTTCTTTGCAGGGTTATGGCTAGATAGTCAAATACCATCCAAATATGAAGCAGAAACTTTATAAATGGAAGGGGTTTTGAAGAAAGAAGAGATGTTGCTTGTTTTGACATAGCTTCCTGTCCCTAGTGAAATTTCATTTTGAGTTCATTTGGAACTTAAAAGGATATATACTTTAAACATTCAATTGATTTGATTTTTCATTCACTTATGTTTGTTTCGGTTCCCTTTATTTCTCTTTTATTTTTGACATCAATTTTAACAGAAAACTAAGCCAGAACTTTGGAACTTTTTAACTTTGATGTTTTTCACTTATAGTATGCAAATGATTTTGAGGTTACTAATGTAATATCTTCCAGCATAATAAAAGGAAAGGGCCAATCTTTCTCATTTTGGTGCCTTCCAGCTATCCTAGATGATGTCTCTTAGTATCCTGCTCCAATAAGAGCATTCATATACACATTGTCAGGGAAGGCTGCCATAGGCATGAAGAAAGATACGCAAAATGTAAAATTTATCTGCTTACCCTCCCCCCCAAAACCTTGAAAGTAGTGTTTTTTTCCTTATGCTCAGCAAAGCTCTTGGGATAGTAGAAAGACCTTGGGATCAAAAGAAGAGAGAGCTTTACTGATTTTGTCTCGTGTCAGAAATGCAGGAAGTAGAAAGGGGGAAAATATTAATTACATTACAAAAACATTAAAAGCTTTAATAAAAGCATAATTTATACAGTTCCAGCCCAGTGCTGGGCTACATTGATGGCAAGGATATTTGCGACCAACAAATGTATGTATGTTGATCCCAGGGGGCACTGTAAAAGATGGATAGTTGTTTGAATCTGTGACATTTACCGCAGTGGTGGGATCCTACTGGTTGAACAACCGGTTCGGTGATTGCTTGTGTGCGCAGTTTTGAGAAAAAGTACCTTCTGCATTACCGCTGGGGAGTAAAACAGCTGAGGCGTGGCAATCCGCTCTGCCATGCAACTCAGCTTAGAAGATAGTATAGTAGTAACTGTGAGAGGGATCTTGGAATCCTAGTGGATAACCATTTAAATATGAGCAGCCGTGTGCAGCAGCTGCCAAAAAAGCCAACACAGTTCTAGGCTGCATAAATAGAAGGATAGAATCAAGATCACGTGAAGTGTTAATACCATATTATAATGCCTTGGTAAGGCCACACTTGGAATGCTGCATTCAGTTTTGGTCGCCACGATGTAGAAAAGGTGTGGAGACTCTAGAAAGAGTGCAGAGAAGAGCAACAAAGATGATTAGGGGACTGGAGGCTAAAACATATGAAGAACAGTTGCAGGAACTGGGTATGTTTAGTTTAAGAGAAAGAAGGACTAGGGGAGACATGATAGCAGTGTTCCAATATCTCAAGGATTGCCACAAAGAAGAGGGAGTCAAGCTATTCTCCAAAGCACCTGAGTGTAGAACAAGAAGCAATGGATGGAAACTAATCAAGGAGAGAAGCGACTTAGAACTGAGGAGAAATTTCCTGACAGTTAGAACAATTAATCAGTGGAACAACTTGACTCCAGAAGTTGTGAATGCCCCAACACTGGAAGTCTTTAAGAAGATGTTGGATAGATATAGGTGAGTTAAATGCAGGGGCGGGCGGATAGGCCCACTTCATCATTGGAGTGAATTGGTTCGCTCCCAACTGATGGTTGGAGCTACCAGTTTGCCCAAACCGGCAGAATCCCACCCCTGATTTACTGCCACATTCGCACTAAATGTCCTGTGAGAGAAGCCCCATTTTTCCATGTGATCTTTAGTTCTAGCCAAGCCAGTGTTCAATCTATTTAAACTTCTCCAAACCATCCATTCCTCTTCCAAACCTCCAGGCAACTCCTTAAGTGGTTCTATCCAATCATGAAGATTTTTTTAAACTTGAAGTTTCCATCTTTTTAATCATTCTTTTTGAGGTGTACGAACAATCTCCTTGGGGCAATCTAAAGAGCTTCTTCTTAAGTCACTGACTTAAGTCAGTGACTTAATTTCTTTTTGTTGGGAAGACTTGGCCAACTAATGGGTGTGCGTCACGTGACGTATTGGACCTTTCCTCCCCTTCGCTAAACCAGGGGGTGGAGCCAGCATGTAACGCATATGGCCTGCGGGCTTGACACCCCTGATGTAACTCCTTTTCATATTCCATATCTTGTGCTCATGTAAGAACTTTACTTACAGTATAAGGATACAAAATTAGTTAAATTCCTAAGAAAATTTATCCACGTTTATTTCTGTTATGCTCCTTATTTTGAGATGATTTATCCTTGGGTTTTTTTAAAAAAATTTTTTTTATTTATTTAAGAAAATGTACACAGCTCTCTCTCAGTGACTTACAAAAGCCTTTTCTTTACTAGTTTGTAAAATAAATGATTGTTTTGTTTGAAAGCTGTGTAGCCGTAGATCCTGAAACCTCATCCCGTTGGATGGTAGCTACCCTAATTGTTTTCTCCTGCCTCATCAGAGCCTTACAAAAAAGAGTTCAGAAGCCATCAAGCAGGAAAAGGGCATCCAGCTGAGATCAGGCTTCTTACTGGTGAAGTGTTCTCTGTACCATGGAGTGGTGTTGTATGACCACATTTGTTATTTTATGAAAGCATTAAGGATTGAAGGTTTTTTTTAAAGAACAGAGAGGAGAGAAAGGAACTAGGAAGGAAAAAAAATAGTTGGAGGCCACACATTTGAAATCTTAAGGAGAGATGCAAAGTTTTAAGTATATCAGTATGACATCTTGGTTCCAATTCAAAGTGCTGGTTTTGACCTTTAAAGCTCTTCATGGTATGAGGTTGGGTTATCTGAGGAACCACCTCTGCCCGATTACATCTGATTGTTTCAGAAGAATCCACTGGTTCTTGTCCCTTGGGTAATTACATTTGGCGAGTCCAAGGAGGAGAGGTGCCAACTCACAAAGCATCCCGGGCCTGCTCTTGAGTTGCCATAGGACAGGGGGATGGGGAAACTGCGTGGCAGCCACAAACAGAAGCACATTCCATGCATAACTTTCCCAAGGCTGTCTTCCAGGTTACCCGCAGCAGCCGGAGGGGTGTGATTTCTACAACCCGGGAAAGTGCTCCATTGGAGAATGTGATTTATGACACCCTGGAGGGAAGAGGGAAACAGGATCGTAATTGGGTTATAAATTACGTGGGGTCAGAGTTGGCTTCAATTGGACAACATGCTGACATGTTGCTCCTAATAAATAACTGGATTTCTTTTGAAGCTTGGCTTGAGACTCATGGTTTAATTAAGGCATCCATCAGAATCCTGACATGAGCCATCTCTGCCATGGCACTTGCCTTACATGGAACAATATCTTTTTTGAAGTGGGAACAGTTCCACCCTTTCTTATTTTTGAGAAGTCTCTCAAGACCTGGCTTTGTCATCAACCCTAAGGGTCTCAGGACCAGTCAGATCTTGAGGTGGCTCCATTGCTGATCAAATCTCTTGTTGGCATGTGTTTAATATAACAGCAGCTGACATGTTTATTCTTTTTTTTTGCTATGTTGCCCGCTGTCACTTCTTGTGAGATGGGTGGCCATATAAATTTGCTAAGTAAAGAAGTAAATAAAGCTATTAAGCAGTGGAACAGACTCCTTGTTGGATTTACAGTAACTCTGTCAATAGTTTTAAACAAATGCTAGAGAGCCAATTGCCTGGGATGAGAATTCCTAACTTGGGCAAAGAGTTGAACTAGATCAGAAGTGTCATACTCAAGGCCTGTGCGCTGGATTCAGCCCACAGAGTGCTTAAATCCAATCCACGGAGCCAACCTGGAAATATCAAAGGGCCAGCCTACGGTGCCTCTGGCAGCTAAAATGGGCCTTGTGTCCCCACCCTACACCTTGTTTTCAACTGGAGGTTGGGGAGGGCAAAAACGAGGTGCAGGGGAGCTGCGCGTGGATCCTCCGCACCCCATTTTGGCCAGCAGGTGCTGCAGGAGGCATCCATCCTATTTCCGCACCTTCCCCCCAATCCCCGACCCGTGGAAAACTACAATGCTGATCCGGCCCCCAAAGAAATGCAGTTTGACAGCCCTGACTTAGATGATCTCCATGATCCCTTCCAGTTCTGATTCTATGATATTCAGTATTTCTGACCAGAAATCTTATAAACAATCTGTTAAAAATAGTTTGTTCATGAGAACTAAGGACTGAAGGCCAAATTTGAATAAATCAATCTTTACTTAGCAAACTCTTTGCTATTGTATAAATTTCAGCCATACTAATTACCAACTTTTTAAATTACTACTGATCCAAGAAGAATTGCTTTTTCTAAGAATTATTATAATAAAGCAGGCAGCTAGCAGCAACAAATAAAAGTTTGAGTGGGCAATGTATAATGGGACAATTCACCCTGGCCAGCTAGACCCAGTCAACCCACTACAATTGTCTCCCTACAGCCAACTCACTGTGGGACATCTCGCTATGCACAATTCATTTGTCTCTGTCTTGAGTTATCCTGCGTTGAACTATCCCATGATG
The DNA here is from genome assembly GCF_051295495.1 of Thamnophis sirtalis. Taxonomy (NCBI): domain Eukaryota; kingdom Metazoa; phylum Chordata; class Lepidosauria; order Squamata; family Natricidae; genus Thamnophis; species Thamnophis sirtalis. The sequence goes on along the minus strand of NW_028261386.1, from coordinate 14,854,289 downwards.
AGTTATCCTGCTGGCCAGCTGATTTTTGGGTCTCTGCTGCGCACGTGCAGGGGGTGGGGTGCATGCGGGAGACGTGCGTGCGGGGTGGGGGTGGGGGGTGGCACAGCCTGTTTTTGCTCCCAGGAGGCTACAGGGAGGCCTACTAGGCCCAAAATGGGTTATGTGGGCACGCATGCGCATGTGCAGAGGGCAGGGGTGACGTGCTCATGCGCAGGGGATCATTGCATTATGGATGCAGGCGCACATGGGCGCAGTCACACACGTGCGCAGAGGTGCTTTCGGCACGCGACAACTAAAAGGTTTGCCATCACTGTCCTAGACCCTGGGTAACAAGTAGGCAGTGGGTGATATGAGTGTAAGGTGCAGTTCTTATGTAGTCTGTCACGTGCCTTCTTAAGTTGGCTGCGGATGGGATAGAAAATTTTGTACTTTCTTCAGTTAGATTACTAATCTAACCAATTTCTTTATGTGGAAGGAGACTACTAGTTATCTTTCACTTCTGACAGCAAAATATCTGGAGAGTTTCTTTGCTACTTAAAGGAATTATCTGATTCCAGCTGCCTCAATCCTAGATTCAATATTTCTATCATCCTTCTATTTTTTGATCATGGAAGATGCTGCAAATTAATCCGTGTGATGAAACATGTGAGGCACACTAGCCTTGGGGACTCATCAGTATTTATTTGTTTATTCCTTTCGCTTGTATCTAGTTAGGCTGGTAAGATAATGAAGAACTTAGCGGGAGTTGTTTTTTTGGCTTTGAAGGCCTTTATTCAAACAATTCTGCTGTATAATAAGCTTGACTTTATTTCTCTCTCTCTTTCTCTCTCTCTCTCGCTCTGTTTGGAGCAAAAGGAGTTTTTAGCTAGAACAGGAAATGAGCCTATTCAGCCACCCAGACTGCTAAATCCTGATATAAAGACCATATGGAAGGGGGCAGCCCAGAGGTGATGTGCACTAATTATTGCAACATGCATCAACTTGATTGATTTGAATCCAAGATAATGCTGACACCTCAACCTAGTCTGTTTCCCTTCTCCCATGTGCTTAGAAGTTCAAAGACGGGGATCTTCTCTGGGGAGGTTAAATGTCCCCCATCAACTTGGAATCTTGGCACCAATTTGATGTAGCCAGCTAATGACAACTGTTTTACGTTTGCTCATATAAATGTCAACCCTGTCTTCTGTCCTTTTTAGATGCAGATTTTTTAAATGTTTTAAAGGAATAGCAGCAATTCACCAAGGGCGACAATTGCTGTACCTGGTTATTCTGGGAAGGGTAGTTTGCAGGCTGTGACTTTGTGGTAGTTCAGGATATATATGGGGTCAAACGTACTTCCCTTAGCATATTTTTTTTCTAGAATGAAGCAACTAGCTCTTATGAAGGTATTGCTGTGGTCTACCAGTGGCGTGTGGAGAGGAGATCACAGCAGAGTTAGACAGCAAGGAGGTTGGGGAGGAACATGGGCCAGTCCTGGAGTCTGGGGAAGGCTCTGACGAGGGCTCTGCGTTGGAGGCAGAGAGGAGACCAGGCCCATATGGGAGTTATATGCTGCCTCTAGGGCCTCCAGAGTCGGACAGCAGCGAGGCAGAGGAACAGGCTCCCCTGTTCCCAGTGCGCGTATGCGCAGAGCTGCCAGAAGGCAAGAACAGTTAAAAAGAAGGGACGACTTGGGAGTAAGGTTTGGAGGTGATTGGCCCTTCCCATAGGACATAAAGGAGGAGCAAAGGCACATGAGCCTTTGCAGAAAGCAACTTGGCTCACGCTGGTCAGTTTATCTTCTGAAAATCTGTTTGGACTCTTTGCTCCATGTGGCCTTGCCAAGCTAATTGCCAATTTTCAAAGAAAATAAAGGTGGGTGCTTATCAGCCTTATCCCGAAGGACTTTGACTGCCTGCTGTAGAACTCTTTACTACTATTTGGAACTCATTACGGGCTGTGAATGAATATAATTCATAGCCTTTGAAATAAAAAGAGGATTTTTGGACTTAATTGTGTGCATTTTACTGTATCAGGAAGCCTAGGTCAGAACAGATATGCCTAAAGGTACGTCCATACTACCTGCAGTTTAATGTAATACGAAAAACTTCTAGAGAACTGATTTAAACAGTTCTGCTAAGGATGTTCCTGCTGCCACTATTTACATTTTCTCATAGAAACTGATCTTCATAGCTATTCTTCATTTGACCATAGCAGGTTCTCTAACAATGTACAAAAATGTTTAGGGACATCTGGTCAAACTGTATTTTTCATTGACTACCTAAGCCAGGGGTGTCAAACTCAAGGCCCATAGGCTGGATCCGGCCCATGGGATGCTTAGATCTGGCCCAGCGAAGGACTGGAAACAGCGAAGGATTGGCCCACGTTTTCTCTGCCAGTGAAAACAGAGTTTGAGAGGGCTGCGTCCTCCCGAGCTCCGTTTTTACTGGCAGAGCCCTCAGGCCACCACAGGTGCCCCCAACACGAGTGATATTGAGCTGGCCACGCCCACCCTGATCAGAACCCCCCCCCCCAGGTAAAATACAACCCTGATGTGGCCCTCAATGAAATCGAGTGTAACACCTCTGATCTAAGCAAACAAAACTTGCACAACTTCAGTGTGGTTGAAAGTTAAGCCTTTGCCTGCAAAGTTGAATGCACATTTATATGCAGTCAATTACAGATTCAAATTAAACACGAATATAGCATAATTTTGGATGCCCTTCCCTTTTTTTGGCACACTTTCTTTGGAAACAATAACACTTGTAGATATGTCTTGTGGTTTGCTAGGCTAAATTCTTGCTTTTGGAGTTTTTTCTCACTCTTTCTTGCCCAATTTTTCTTGCCCAGAATTATTGTTAAGTTTCTTTGCATGCAGTGCATTTTTGAGATACATTATGGAGATTTCCTATTATGTTCGATTCTGGGTAGTGTAAATACTATTCCAAAAACCTTTACTTTTCTCCTCTCTAATTAAAGAATTTCAGACATTTCAGACATATTTATATATAGCAGAATGCATTCTGTCTTCTATCTGCAGAATGTTTCTTCTGCCACTGGCTACTACAACATAATCTCAAAGAATAATAGAACCACCCCTATTCTTAATGCTTAAGTGCAAGGAGAAGTGAAAAAATTCCAAAAGCAAGCATATGAGGGGTTCATTAAACATATACCTGGTTAAGAATTTATAAGCCTGTGTAAACAACTGTAGCTTTTATAGCTATTTTTTTCTAGATCAATCCTGTGTCATCTTAGTGTGTGTATATCTTAGTTCCTTCTAAGAATCCAAGAAACCAGAAAGGTTGAAAATATTTGAAATTGGGTGGAATTTTAGTGTCACTTTCGGCATCTTTTTCCTGCTTGTGATTATTTATGCATTTATTTACTGCACTTTATGCTGCTCATTCATATATTTATGGAATGTATGTATCTCAGTTTCAAGAACTTTAGGCAGTATACAAGCACAAGGTAACATAGTCAATAAAATAACACAATAATACAATAAACCCAAAAGATAATCATATATAATTACAGTAATGCTTGTATTTCTTGCCAGCAAATATACAACAGTGGTGGGATTCAACATTTTTTACTACCATTTCTGTGGGTGTGGCTTAGTGGGAGTGACATGGCTTGGTGGGCGTGGCAGGGAAGGATACTGTAAAATCTCCATTCCCTCTCCACTCCAGGAGAAGGTTACTACAAAATCCCCATTCCCTCCTGATCAGCTGGGACTCTGGAGGCCAAGAATAGATGGGGGCAGGACCAATCAGAGGTGGTATTTACTGGTTCTCCAAACTACTCAAAATTTCCGCTACCGGTTCTCCAGAACTGGTCAGAACCTGCTGCATACCACCTCTGGGAATCTTACTGTATGGACTTTTGCCTATGTCTCCATTTTGGTCAACATTTGGTTGTGTTCCTTGCCTACTAGATATTCCCAGTTTTCGTATCATGCAAAATTTCATTTAGCATTTCCCCATTTTCAGCCACCAATGTGGAAAGAAGAGCTTTCGTATAGCTGGGTGTCCAAATTGTAGTTCCTTTGCTTTTTCAGCTTCACTACTTTGCCTGCACTGAAAATTACAATAGCTATCAGGCTCTCAAAAGAGGATTTTACAAGAAAGAGAAAAGGGATCTGGAATTCATTTTCAAGTGCTTGACACAAAGTTGGAGCATTTGGCACGACAGATGTTTGATTCAACTAGCATGGGCAGTGGTCTTGAATGCTCTGGCTTGTAGTTCTATAAATATTTAAAGGCCGTATCCTCTTCAGCCTTGGCTTACAAAAGTGGCCATGATACCTTGCCATTCTCAGGAGCAATATTTCAACTTTGGATTCAGTTAAATGTACATCATGCTTTGTTCATTTTATCGAGAGGCATCACGAATGTCAATTATACTTTACGACCATTCCCAGCATAGTACATGTAATGAAACTTCCTCCCATCTATTATACACAATCTAAGGTTTATTTATTGATTTATTATATATATGAAGAACAATGTGCACATGCTCTTGGCAGAGATAATTGTTGGAAAGTCAGCTACACATAATTCTCATAGTGACATATAATGGGTAATTTCATAGGAACAAGCTTATTTTGTGGGGGTGCCCAACCTTGGATTGCCCTCCTGTAGTGAGATAGCCTTAGACCTTATTTTATTATCTTTTCAGCATCGGGGAAAGGCATTTTTATTCTTCTATGACTTCTAACTCTAATGCTTTAATCTTCATGCAGCAATTTAGTTTTTAAATTTTTCTTTCTGCTGTTTACCACTTTAATTTAATGCATTTTTATATTTATGTTTATATGCTTTTATATACATTTTGAGAGCCAATATCATGTAATAGTTAAGGTGCTGGACTAGGAATGGATTGAACTTCAGCCATGGATGCCAGCTGGATGATTTTGAGCCAATCAACTCTACTCTGGGAAGTAAAAATAATCTATCTACCCCCAGTGGTGAAATTCAATTTTTTTACTACCAGTTCTGTGGGTGTGGCTTGGTGGGCATGGCAAAGGAAGGATATTGCAAAATCTCCATTCTCTCCCCACTCCTGGGTGAAGGATATTGCAAAATCTCCATTCTCACCCCACTCTCTGGCCAGTCAGAGATGGTATTTGCTGGTTCTCCAAACTACTCAAAATGTCTGTTACCGGTTCTCCAGAACCTGTCCGAACCTGCTGAATTTCACCCCTGAATTTCACCCCTATTACCCTGAAAATAAGACCTCCCTGAAAATATTGCAACATAGCAACAGCCATGAGGTGACTACACTCACCACCTCCTGCACCTCAAAAATAATAAGACCTCCCTGAAAATAAGGCCAAGTGCTTATTTCAGGGGTCAAAAGAAAATAAGACCCTGTCTTATTTTCAGGGAAACACGGTACTAACTTGTTCTGGATCAATACAATACAATACAATAGCAGGGTTGGAAGGGACCTTGGAGGTTTTCTAGTCCAACCCCCTGCCTGGGCAGGAAACCCTATATCGTTTCAGACAAATGGCTATCCAACATCTCCTTAAAGACTTCCAGTGTTGGGGCATTCATAACTTCTGGAGGCAAGCTGTTCCACTGATTAGTTGTTCTAACTGTCAGGAAATTTCTCCTCAGTTCTAAGTTGCTTTTCTTCTTCTTGTTCTACCCTCAGGTGCTTTGGAGAATAGTTTGACTCCCTCTTCTTTGTGGCAACCCCTGAGATATTGGAACACTGCTATCATGTCTCCTCTAGTCCTTCTTTCTATTAAACTAGACATACTCAGTTCCTGCAACTGCTCTTCATATGTTTTAGTCTCCAGTCCCCTAATCATCTTTGTTGCTCTTCTCTGCACTCTTTCTAGAATCTCCACATCTTTTCTACATCGTGGTGACCAAAACTGAACGCAGTTTTCCAAGTGTGATCAATATGATAGCTTTCTCTTCAAAGCCACTAATTAAGTATATGGGGTCAGAGTCTTTATAAGCCACTTTAAGAAAGCTATATTATGAAGTACAATGTGTATATATTTCAAATAAATAATGCAGAATGCTAGAAAATTACAGTGGAAGAAAAAAATGGAAAACCAAAGAAGGGAAATAGGTTTGAGACTCTTGAAAGAGAATATGACTGGCTGGCAGAAATCTTGCATAATGTATTAGGTTAAAAGTCCCATTTTTTAACTGCATTACCTAGGTTTTTCTCCTTTTCCTACCCTGAATTAAGGGATTACAGAGTCATTAAAGCTTGATCACAGAATATCAGAGGTAAATGAATATCTCTCTCTCTGTGTATGTCTGTGTGATATGTAGGGAAGAAGCAGGACTGAAGATCAATTAAGTATTTTTATGGAATTTGCCACAAATTTTAACCGTTTCAAACAGTCACTAAACAAATGGTTGTAAATTGAGGACTGCTTGTATCTTTATCGCACAATCCTTGGCATACTAGGAAATACTGTAGCAGGGATACCTGATGGAATCAGAATGTGCGTAGAAGCTCCTGTGCAATTTGAACCATGCTAAAGCAGAAATCTGCTTCCAACTTTCCCTCTTAGAGAATACATGTTGACCTCAGATTACAACCATTTATTCAGCGGCTTTTCAAAGTTACAACAGAGTGCTGAATGAAGGAGACTTACGACCAATCTATTAAGTTGCGACTGTTAACAGCATCCCTGTGGTTCATGGGATTGCAATTTTAGCACTTGACATCCAGCTCACAATTACTATAGTTGCAGCATCCTGCAGTGATACCAATGCCATTTGCTACCTTCCGTTCTGTCTTTGCCTAAGCAACTGGGAAACTGGCAGAAGATGGATCTTGCTGCTCATTTGCCTGCCTGTCAATGCTCTATACAGTGCCTGCCTGCAGCACCTGCCCACCCACCCACTTCATAGCACCTATAGCACTTGCCCCTCTGCCCACCCATGCCTCTGTTTGCCTGTGTTCTATAGCACCCATTCACAGCACTCACCCCATTGCCTGGTGGTTTGCTTGCCTGGGAATTCCACTTCTTCCCACATTGTTATGTTGAGGTCCTTGTTTAACAACCTACATATTTCTAAGGCTTTGACAGCAATTGGGATAGTTGTTGCTAAGCAATTCAGTCATATGACATCAAGCTTTACAACCACATCCCAATTACCTTTGTAACTTGCGGACTGTAGGATGGACACTGAAACTAAGTGGATGGAGAGTATTTGTATGCGGGCATGGTCTCTTCTTCCTCATGATCATTGCTGATGTTATTTGTGAATTTATATGACCATCTATTTGAAATGACTTTTAGCCTATTGGAATCTGTGGTATCTAAGTTGTACCTCTTGGATAAGTATTTTGGAACGAAGGCCTGAAATACTTAAGCTTTTAACGAAAAACTCAGCCTGGTGATCTGGGATGGTTTTTTTCTCTCTCTTCCTCCCTGTTTGTAGTCTCTCTGTCTGTCTTGTTTTCAGCTCTTGTATGAATGAAGGGACGTGGTGGCTTAGTGGCTAAGACGCTGAGCTTGTCGATCAGAAAGGTTGACAATTTGATGGCTCTAATCCCTAGTGCGGCGTAACGGAGTGAGCTCCCGTTACTTGTCCCAGCTTCTGCCAACCTAGCAGTTCGAAAGCATGTAAAAAATGCAAGTAGAAAAATAGGGACCACCTTTGGTGGGAAGGTAACAGTGTTCTGTGTGCCTTTGGCATTTAGTCATGCCGGCCACATGACCGCGGAAATGTCTTCGGGCAGCGCTGGCTCTTCGGCTTTGAAACAGAGATTAGCACTGCCCCCTAGAGTCAGGAACGACTAGCATATATGTGCGAGGGGAACCTTTACCTTGTGAATAAAGTGGAAATTAGGGGGAGGAACCCATGTGTTTCCCGAAGTCCTTGGAGAAACAGTCAAATCAACATTTCTTTAATAAAATTATTAAATAATGTAGGATTGGATTAAAGCTCCTACATTGCAGCTCCTGGGGGGTTTTCTTAGATGAGATCTGGATTTCTTAACTACGCTAGTGAGAATTAAAAACAGAAATATTTTTAATTGTAACATAGTCAAGAGATCCAGATCTCCTCCAGACAATTAAAAGTAGAATTATTTTTAATTGTCTGGAATGAAACTATGTACAGAAACTTATATAGCAGATGGAAGAAAACATATTGACAACTATTCTAAATGCTGTATTGCTTGCTTTTCTCCTCTCATGTTATTTCTGTGTTCCAGTATGGGTAAAAGAAGATTCTGCCAGGTGAGAAACCCAGCTTTGGAAACTCGGATGTTAAAATGGTCTAATTTTATTGACATTGTATTGTTCTAAGTTGCATCCCAGGCTTTCCCTCCAAGTTTCCATACCTGAGGTAGTCCTTGGCCTAACTTTGTCATCCTCGGGGGTGGGTGGGGAATTAAGATTTATAACAAAAGAAATTTGTCTCTTTTCCAGCAAACTGTAGGGCTGAAAGGAAAAAAAAAGTATTGGTAAAACAAAAGTGGTGAATGGATGAGGATGAGAAAGAGAAAAAATGGAAAATGAGAATAAAAAAGGTTATTTATTCCTCTCTATATAAGAGATGACCACTTTTATGCCCCGGGGCCACATATGGACTTAGGAAGCCTTGTGTGTGGCCCCCTGTACAAGCATAGCTCATTTTATTGCATTATGCTTTATTGTGCTTTGCAGATCTCTCTCTCTGTATGTGTGTGTTTGTGTGTGTGTGCTTTACGAGACCCTCCACCAACAAAATAATTATGGCTTGTTTTGAAGGCCCAGATGTTGATTAGCACTTTTTAGCAATAAAGTCTTTTTTTAATTAAGGTATCCACATTGGTTTTTTTAGACATAATGCTATTGCACAATTAATAGTCTACAGTTGATTGTAAACATAATTTTTATATGCCCTTGGAAACCCAAAAAAATTCTGTGACTCACTTTATTGCGATATTTGCTTTATTGCAGTGGTCTGGAATCAAACCCACAATATCCCCAAAGGTATGCTTGTACTTCTTCAAAAGTCACCCTCCCCAACTATAATGCTTAATGAAAGAGAAGAGCAAAATAATTCAGACAGGGAGTACCATTTACCATGTTTATTGAACATTTACAAATGAACATTAACTCTAATTTAAGACCATTCCTTGCTCACCCACTCCTTTGTGTTGGGACCCGTCTGCTTTCAAAGTGGCACAACCCTGGCGTGCCAGTCTAGTGGCCGGTTACAATCTTCAGCTTGAAAAAAGGCTGCACTGTTTATTACTGGGCATGGCAAAGACGATGTGCACCCAAGATTTGATGGAAAACATTGTGTCTGGCAGGAAATGCAGATCTTTCTAGCATCCAAGTTCAGGTGCAGGGGACCAAAAGCAACCCAAGTTGTAACTGAGGCAAAAGCAAAAATCCCAGAATTGCCTCTTCTTGAGAATAAAACCAAGGAAACAATGGTTTGCTGCCTTTTCAACCTGTTGCCTTACTCTGTCCAACGGTAGAGCTGGCTCTGACAGGAAATTCTCCATGGAGGCCCAATGGTCAATTGCCTTGGCAACCTGGTGGTCCTTTTCCTCAACAAGGGAAGCTGAGCCTTATCACCTGTGGTTGCCGTGGTAACAGCTCTGCCAACCTCAGCCGATTTCCTTTCATTGCAGGTTAATAGCAAGGAGATGGTCCCCATCTTCATCCATGCTTGCCTGCTATATCCTTCTCTGGAAATAGGCTTATAGTAATTCAAGTCTACATCAAGATGCTTGTCTATACTTTGAAAGTGTTTAATGATGATGCTGGGTATCCTCCTCTGTGCATCCAAAGGACATATCCATTGAGCCTGACCTGCAGGGAACCCAATGTGTTGTTCAAAAAGGGACATTTCTTTTCCTGGTTGTGCCAAGCAAGAATTTGGGGTGGAAAGTTCTCTTGCTCTTTTCCTTCTTCCTTCCTTTCTTCAGTTCCCCTTCGCTCTCAGGTAGTCTGCTAGTTTCTCCACTGCCTCGACGCAGACACTGGGGTACATACCTTGGCAATATGTTCCAACCAGGATAAAGCTTCCTGTTTTAACTATGATCACTCCATCTCCTTTTACTTTAAGGTAGATGGAGTTGCCATCTGCTCTGTAGCATTTGTAATACCGGTCATTAAAGTACTGCCCTTCCTTCCGTATTTGGGTCTGGTTGTTGAAGAAGGCTTGGACGAAGATTAAGGCCCAGTTTTGAATATTGAAGCCTGGAGTTGCTGCCATCACATTCATGTCGGCAATTCTGATGAGGGCGGCTTTTTCTACATGCTTTGTCTTGATGAGACCGTCAAGCAGCAGAGTTTGTGCCTGGTTCATCTCCCTCTGCGTTTGGTAACTAAGGCTTTGGCTTCTCCCTTGAGAATGTAAACAGTTTAGTTGCCCTGGTTTCTCCCAAGGGATTCTGGGAATTGTAGTTTATGAAGAATGCTGAGCTCACATGCACAGCCATAGACTAGGTAAGGAGCAGAATTCAGCCCAGCCTCTTCTATGAAATTGCAAACTTTGTTTTGTTTTTACATCTCTTTTCCTTTTTAAAGATAGAGACCCAGAGCAAAGTGTGGAAGGAGAATTTTTTCAAACAGGTCTGAAAGGAGAGCGGAAAACCGCCCTATGTTCTAACCCGTCTCTTCACCTTGAATAGACTGCACTGATACTTGAATATAACTCCTACACTCCTTCTGATCCTGACTTAAATACCAATTTGCACCTCAAAGAAAAATGACATTGAAGATGTCAAACAAACAAAAAAATAGACCACAGGAAACTGTTACTTTCCTCATTTGGATTTTTAGCAAAAGTAAAATGACTTATAAATTTAATTTTGGAGAGGGCATAGTTTTCCTTTCACAAAGATATGAAGTCAGAAATAAAGAATTAAGAATGATACCTCTATTAATCTTGGATCTTTTATACTGCTTCAAAAATCTGCAGAATTTATTTGATTAAAGATAAAAATGAAATACAGTAAAATTGTTCTGATTTTCTTAAATACTTAAATGATTGGTCCTTAGAAGTGCCATCCACCAAATAGACATTTCACAGTGTTTGTTCTTAGATAAGAACAATCAATTTTTCTGAAACCTGCAAATAGACCAGTTGAGAAGTGTTTATTAAACAATATCAGATTGGTTTCCACGCAGGTTCTGAAATCATTAAGTAGACAAAGGTGCTTTTTCAAGAGGCAACTGAACTTTCTGGCTTTTCTTTAAAGATGTTTCGCTTCTCATCCAAGAAGTTTCTTCAGCTCTGGAGAGCTCTGGAGAGCTAAAGAAGCTTCTTAGATGAGAAGCGAAACGTCTTCAAAGAAAAACCAGAAAGTCCAGTTGCCTCTTGAAAAAGCATCTTTGGGACAACCATGACCTGGATGACTGAGGATCTCCATAGACAATAGGTAGACAGATTCCGCAGATGAGTCTGCTTCTGCCTGTGCAGCTTTCCAAAATAGTTTTTCCTTTTGTATTTGAGAAAGATCTAGTTTCTTGCACTCAATATATTGCTTTGACCAAAATATGTAATTGCTGCCTCTTTGGGAGGATAGTAGTTTTCTGCCTTGAAATATAAAATGTTCAACAAGGAAAAGGGAGAAAATAAAAATCAGAAATGAAAAATATAAAATAAAATTTTTAATAGTAATATCTTATGATAACATCTCAGATGTTGATCACAGTGACTGTTTCAGGCTGAATTTATTTAATGAATTAATGGCAATAAAATTAAAACAGCTGTATTATATCTGTCTTTAAAAAAAGACTTTCATATACTGTATGAGGGAAAGTTTGTAGTCTAACATTTTCCTTGACACACAGTTTTTCTGTCTAGTACAAAACATACAATTCTTTCCAAGGAAGTAATTGTTTTACTTGATTCTGCTTTCATTAGGCTCCTTCATGTGGTCCTTTCTGGGTATCATGCTTTAATAAGATTTTTAAAAATAGAAGATTTAGATAAGACCAGAAAAGATAATAAGTAGATTTGAGTCCAGAGATGTCTGCAGGGGATGGGAGGGGGGGGGGCAAGATGGCAGATGCTGTCACATACATGCTATGATGCGCTGGTATTTATTTATTTATTTATTTATTTATTTATTTATTTATTTATTTATTTATTTATTTATAGTGATTTTAACCACCAGCTGTGTTAGTTCCATGACTGCCATCATGCCATGCTGCTGACTGCCATTCAGCTGTTTGGCACAATAGCCATTGCAGCTCAGCTATGCTCTCAAATAGCTTGCAGAATTCCAGAATACTTAACAATCCGTTCTCATAAGTAGGTACAAGCTGCTCCAGACACTATTGTTTCTTCTTCTTCTTCTTCTTCTTCTTCTTCTTCTTCTTCTTCTTCTTCTTCTTCTTCTTCTTCTTCTTCTTCTTCTTCTTCTTCTTCTTCTTCTCCTCCTCCTCCTCCTCCTCCTCCTCCTCCTCCTCCTCCATCTCCATCTCCATCTCCATCTCCATCTCCATCTCCATCTCCATCTCCATCTCCATCTCCATCATATCCCACTTTTTTTTAATACTTGGTCAACTCAAGGTAGTGAACGTACCTTATTGAATAAACATAATACAATACAAATACCTTGACTTGCTCTAGCTTTTTGCCATTTATGTATAACTTGGATTTGTTTGCTTTCTCCCCTCAAATACAGCCACCTTCATCTTCACTATATTAATATTCAGATCTGTGCTCCTTCCTGCAACATATGACATGACTGACATTTGCTGCAAATCATTTGAGCTGTCAGCCAAAATGATGACTTCTTCTGTGTACAAAAATGCACACCCATTCCTGTCACCAGCAACTGCACCTCTAACGGCACAGCAAATATTCCTTATATGTTTGTCCATCAACACGTTAAACACCTAGAAGGGGGTGGGGCCTTTATACAATCTTGCCTTACTCCCTGCTCAAAGGCAAATACTCCAAAAGATCATATTTTATAAATACATTCAGGATCTTGTCCTTGCAGTGTCAGTCTGTCGACACCCATAAACATGGATTATTCTACATTAACCGCAACTGGCTCTCTTTCCTGACTTTAATGTAAACCATCCACAAGAAACTACTTATGAATTGGAGATTATCTGTGGTATTTGTCGTCCCTTCTTACTGCAAGGAATACTGATTCAACGGGGATTCTAACATTTGTGGCCTGCCTCCTTGAGAGAGAACAACAGTCTTTAAAAGCCATTCCCTAAAACAGCTGTTATGCGGTTTTTGATTTTTCTCCTCCACTCCTTAACCCACTAATCACCCCTTTTACTGACCTGAATGAATGCAATTATACATCCTGGTTATTGTAAATAGACCACAAAGCATCAGGCATATCTTAAAATGATGTCATGTCTAGACACACCATTCAGGTATAAATTATTGAAAAAGTAGCTTGTTTAGTGGTTAAGAGTATAAAAAATTAACAAGATAGTTTTGCATCTGTCTTGTAAGAAGACTTTCATATGCAGGCTTGTGCTTGAAAGAATTTTCACTGACCCCCTGATTTGGGAGGAAGAGTTGGTTTTGGGAACTGGAATTCTCACCTCCCCTCTTTCCACAGCTGTTTCATTTCATATTTAGTGCAGTATTTCTCAAATGGAAATGAGGCAGGGGTGGGTTGCTAATCCCGTTCCAACCGGTTTGGTTGGAACGGGGCCGGCGGCGTCCTCATGCACGCGCGCAGTTCACGCATGTGTCTTAGCGCCTGCACGATGCTCCAGCTGCTCGCGGAGACTCGCTCAGGCGCTGTATGTGCCATCCAGCTGCTCGCGGAGAATCGCGCAGGTGCTGTATGTGCCATGCGCCTGCGTGGAAGCGCAGAAGCCTTCAAAGACCGGTAAGGAGCGCGGGCGGGCGGGCGGGTGGGCCCTTCGCCGTTCCCGGAAGTTACTTACTTCCGGGTTCGCCGACCAACCGGTTCGCGGGGACCGCTGCGAACCGGTTGAAACCCACCCCTGAAATGAGGGAAGTATGAAAAACGCATACAGATAGTCCTTGAATTACAGTCATCCATTTAGTGACTGTTGAGAGTTACAGTGGCACTGAAAATGTGACTTGCAGCCAGTCCTCGCACTTAAGACTACAGCATCCCCAGGTCACATGATCAAAATTCAGTTGCTTGACATGTTGTATGTCTTTACCATGGTTGCAGAATCCTGGGGTCATGTGATCATCATTTATGATCTGAGCTGGCTTCTGGCAGGCTAAGTCAATGGAAGAGCTGGATTTGCTTGACGGTTTTATTACCTATTTAACAACTACAATGATTCTCTTAGCAACCATTGCAAAAAAGGTTGTAAAATGGGTGTGACTCACTTAACAACTGCTTTGCTTAACAACAAATTCTAGCCTCAATTGTGGTCGTAAGTTGAGAACTATGTATAGAGTTTTAATTGCTGTGGATCAGGGATGGGTTGTAGCTGGCATTACTGCCAGTTTGATGTGTGTGCAATTTTGCTCCATGCGTGTGCACACTTGCCCATAAATGGAACATTAAAAAATGGGGGAAAAACATGCTGTGCCAACCGGGGAACTAGTTCGGAGGCGTGGCAGGCCTGGGTCGCTGCCAGTCCGGCAACGCAGACTGGCAAATCACTACCGGTTCGGCCAAACCAGTCCAAACCAGTAGGAACCCACCTCTGCCGTGGATGAAAAAGCATGAAAAACAAAAATATTGATTTTCCAAATGGGAATCAGTGTCAAGGGAGGATAGGAATGTGATTCCCAGCTACTGATTTATTTTCCTTTGGTAGGAGAGAAAAGTAGGGGCCATGCATTCTCCTATTCAAGCTGCAGAAGACTCTTGTCCTACTGGAGAATTTTTTAAAACAGTAAGCTATGAGTCAGTCTGGATTCTTGGCCATTGCCTGAATTACAGTAATCTCTATAATTTACTTGGCAACATTTTCAGAGGTGGCTTCCCAGAATGACAAGAGTTGGAAGAAACCTTGGAGGTCTTCTAGTCCAACCCCCTGCTCAAGCAGGAAACTCTATACCATTTCAGACAAATGGTTGTCCAATCTCTTAAAACCTGGAGCACTCACAATTTCTGGAAGAAAGCCATTCCATTGATTAATTATTAGCTATAATAATAGACTCTTGCAAGTCTGATTGTGTTGTATTTCCTCACCCTTCACATGTTCCATGGAATTAGAGAGGTGTCTGCCTGTGTCATTTCTAGGCTTTAAAAATGCTTTTATTTAGGTTAGGGTTCTTGTATATTTCTATATGGAGAGTTAGTTTGGGGTAGTGGTTAAGGCACCAGACTAGAAATCAGGAGACTGTGAGTTCTAGTCCCGCCTTTGACACAAAGCCAACTAGGAGATCTTGGCTTAGTCACTTTCTCTCCAGGCCTAGGAAAGAGGCCATGACAAACCACTTCTGAAAAACTTTGCTAAGAAAACTGTTAAGCCTTCTCCACACAGTCCCAGATTGAATGGAAAAATATTCTATCAAGGTTATCTTTCTAAATCTCTATACCAAAAGTCTGGGTAATCTTGAGATTTTGCTCATGTAACACTTCTGCGCCAAGAGTTGCACTCTGTCAATCAGTTTTTGTATACAATTTAAAGTACTAGTGATCACTTTGTAAAATCTGTACAGTTCAGGGCATGTCGGGACTTCAAGGTAGTCCAGAACAGGAATCCAAAACCAAAAATACTATTGTATCTTTATTGTAAAGTTGAAGTAATAGAATCTTGCAAGTCTGAAAGCACTTCCCACCTCCTGTTTCTTTACATACCAGAGAACTAGAGAGGGTCTCTTTCTCCATCCCCTTTCCTGCTTTGGAATCAGATCATTGTCTAGGCCAGGGGTGTCAAACTCAAGGCCCGTGGGTTCCTACCGGTTCAGCTGAACCGGTAGTAGTTTGGCAGCCTGGGTCACTGGAACCGGCAGAAACCCAGCCTGCCATGCCCCCGAACCGGTTCTCCGGGAGGCGCTATAGACGTTGCCATCTTGTTTTTTGCTTCTGCACATGAGCTGAACTATTTTTATTGTACTGCGTGTGCATGCGCACGGCGTGGCCCTGAGCAAACCGGAAGTAGTGACTGCCAGAACCCACCCCTGGCCTGCGGGCTGGAACCAGCCTGTGGGGTACTTACATCTTGCCCACAGGGTTACTCTGGAAACAATGAAGGATCAGCCTATACTGTCTCTGCCAGTAAAAATGGGCTCCCGAGCTCCATTTTTGCCTATGACAGCCTCCTGCAACCCTTTGCCAGCGAAAACGGAGCTCGGGAGGCCGTGGCAGCCAAAAATGGAGTTTGGGAGCCCGCTTTTTGCTGGCAGAGTGCTCGGGCCACCACAGGCACCCCTGACACAAGTGATGTTGAGCTGGCTACACCCCCCCTCCCCCCAAAGTCAAATACAACCCTGATGTGGCCCTCTATGACAGTGTTTCTCAACCTTGGCCACTTGAAGATGTCTGGACTTCAACTCCCAGAATTCCCCAGCCAGCGAATGCTGGCTGGGGAATTCTGGGAGTTGAAGTCCAGACATCTTCAAGTAGCCAAGGTTGAGAAACACTGCTCTATGAAATCAAGTTTGACACCTCTGGTTGAGGCTGTGGCTCTCCCACCTTTCATTCAAGGTTGTTCTTGCAGCCTATTATAAGTCCTGGCTATTTTCATATCACATGTTTCAAAGTGAATCTGCCAGCCCTGTGTGTTCTTGGAAACCTACTTTGCTGAGGCTCGCATTTGAAGAAATTCTCTCTATAGGGGGCCAAGAGCAGGGTCTTTTCAATGGTAGCACCCATGTGGTAGAATAACTTGCTACCACCTGTAAGAATTGCCTCCTCTCTGCATGAGTTTCCAATATGAGATGGAAATCTCACTCTGGAAGAGAGCATTGGGGGATGTTAAGTTTACTTTTATGATATGAAGTATCTCCATTACTTTAGTGCTATGATAACACATAGCTTGTCGCTGTTTGATGTCTTCATCCTTTTTCCTGTTGTATGCTGTTCAGAGTCATTTTGAAATATAGCCTCACAGAAATCCTAGTAATAAATATGTAAATAGATAAATAGAGTTGTTCTCGCTGTACCTCTTCATCCTTCTTTTTCTCTCCCAAGTTTTTTTTTTTATTGTCTGTCTGCCAGTAATTCTGTGGGACAGCTGTGAGGAAAAGCAGGAAATGGGAGAAAAAGGAATTGTATTGCAACATGGACCAATAGCCCCTAAGATGAAATGTGATACTTTCTGCAATATTTTTTAAAAAAGAACTATTGGACTCTAGTGACAACTACCTTGGTTCCTAGATAGGCATAGTTTTGTTTTAATTGGTTTTATCTGAAATTGATTACCTGCCCTAGAAATTGGAAAACACAGCAATAATTTGCGTAGTGTATACATATATAACTTTTCTTGGAATCCCGTGTACAGTCAGGAATCCGTGATTTGCTCTGAATGGCCCATCTCTGAAAAGTTTTACTTTGTTTTATCTAAAAGGATAAACTGTACACAGTATTCCATTCAGGTGTATAGGTATACCTGAATAGAGTTATAGAAATCAATGAAGGAAAAATCTTTCCAGAGTAGAAAAGTAATTATTTTTCTTTAGAAATATCAGAGGAATTCTTGTTCATCTTAAACTTGGGGCTGCTCTTGAAGAGTGTTCGAAGACTTCAGTTAGTCCAGAACGCAGCCGCGCGAGCGATTGTGGGTGCACCTAGGTACACCCACGTCACACCTATCCTCTGCGAGCTGCACTGGCTACCCATTAGTCTCCGGACCCGCTTCAAGGTGCAGGTCGTCACCTATAAAGCCCTACATGGCATCGGACCTGGGTACCTGAGAGATCGCCTCCTGCCGATTACCTCCCATAGACCGATTAGATCTCACAGGTTAGGTCTCCTCCGGATTCCATCTGCCACCCAATGTCGGCTGGCGACTCCCTGGGGGAGAGCCTTCTCTGTTGCAACTCCGGCCCTTTGGAACAACCTCACCATGGAGATTCGGACCCTTACTACCCTCCCAGCCTTCCGCAAAGCCACCAAGTCCTGGCTGCTGCAACAGGCTGGGGGGCTTGTGAAATATCCAGCCCCACGGTAACTGTGAATGTTGTATATTTTAAAGTGTTGTTTTGTTTATTTATCCCCTTCCCTTGTTTATTGTAAGCCGCCCGGAGTCCTTTGGGAGTGGGCGGCATACAAGACCAATAAACTCAAACTCAACTCAACTCAAACTCAAACTTACATTTGAAACAGGAGGCACCTTTATCTTCCCTGGATTTTCAGGGAGGCTTTTAACTACAGTATAACATTTAACAAACTTTACTTATCATCCTAACTTCTACCTTATCACTTATTACCACTGTTCCCTCTAAGGTGCGCGGCCGCGCGGCCGCGCACATGGCAAAAAACCCTCGCGCAGAGGTTTCTAACTCCCGCGCAGAGGTTTCTTTCAAAGCAAACGTGGGGAAGTCCTTTGCAGGCGGCTAGAACTGGCCGCCTGCAAAGGACCTCCCCAAACTTGTTTCAGCGGCAGCTCTCAGCCTGGCGGCAGCGTCACACAAACTGTGGAAGGAGGGGGAGGAGGAGGGAACCAAAGAGAGCTTTTACCGAGTCTGCGCCCCACAGCCAGGACCGTCCTTGCGCCTCAAGCCGCGTTTCTTCCCGCAAAGCCCTTCGGGCAACCCGAGAGTTCCGCTTGACGCCAGAAGGGCTTTGCAGGAAGAAACGCCGCGTTTCTTCCTGCAAAGCCCTTCTGGCGTCAAGCGGAACTCTCGGGTTGCCCGAAGGGCTTTGCGGGAAGAAACGCGGCTTGAGGCGCAAGGACGGTCCTGGCTGTGGGGCGCAGACTCGGTAAAAGCCTCTCTTTGGTTCCCTCCTCCTCCTCCTTCTTTCTGGAGCCCCTTCCTCAAAGATTTGGTACCAAAGCAATGGCGGTGAGGAAGTTGTGTCTTTTGGATTTTGCACTGTTGTCTTTTCAATGGTTCTCAGACTGGTTGAACCTTTAGCAGCTGGGGTGATATTCTTTACTGTTAAGGTTACAATTGGATGTGTTGGACAAATCTTAAAAGATGAAACTTTTATTAAAACGTTTGACTTAACTAAAAACGTCTTCCTTTTTCTTCTTCTTCTTAAATATGATTTATTTATTTATTTTTACTTCAGAAGTTTGATGACCGTTGTACAAACTAATCCAACCTAAATGTAGAGGAGGAGAAGAAGGGGGGGGGATTTAAAAAGAGCAGAGGAAAAAGAAAAGAAAGCATGAAGAAAACATAAAGAAAGGGATGGGAGGGAGGGAAGGAAGGAAGGCACTTTATGTTGAAACAGAAAATATTATATAAGGAAGAAAATGGAAATAACTTAGGAAGGAAGGAAGGAAGGAAGGAAGGAAGGAAGGAAGGAAGGAAGGAAGGAAGGAAGGAATTGCACTTAATATTGAAGGAAAAGAGAATGAAGGAAAAAGTATTGGAAGGATTGAAAGAAGGAAGGAGGAACAAAGAATTACACTTAATATTGAAATGGAAAAGAAAATATAATGAATGAAAGAAGAAGTATAGGAAGGGAAGGAAGGAAGGAAGGAAGGAAGGAAGAAAGAAAGAAACAAAGACTGTTGAAACAGAAAAGATAATATAAGGAAGAAAATGGAAAGACGTATAGGAAGGAAGGAAGGAAAAAAGGAAGACAATGTTGAAATGGAAAAGAATATAAGGAAGAAAATGGAAAAAAGTATAGGAAGAAAGGAAGAAATGTACTTAATATTGAAACAGACAAGGGAATGAAGGAAAAAATATTGGAAGGATTGAAAGAAGGAAGAAAGAATGGAAGGAACAAAGACAATGTTGAAATGGAAAAGAATATAAGGAAAAAAATGGAAAAATGTTAGGAAGGAAGAATTACACTTAATATTGAAACAGTTGAATATAATGAAGGAAAAGGAAACAGGAATAAGGGAGGGACAGAGGACTTCAGCTCCCAGAATTTCCCTGGCTGAAGAATTCTGGGAACTGAAGTCCACCCCTCGTAAAGTGACCAAGGCTGGGAAAAGAATCCGCACTAGGGACAATGCAAGCTATGCTTCACCCCGTCAGTCCATCTTAGCGTGCAAGAAAGACATCAGACAACGCCATAGTTGCTATGGTAGCATTTGGCTATGCGCAGCGATGCTCTCCTGGTCTTTATGGGTGGGAGGGGGGCAGTTGAGCTATGATGCTAATCCCCTCGTGGGAACACAGAGGGTGGGAGAAGAGAACCAAAGAACTTCAAACTCCAAGGTTCTGGAGTGGAGAATAAGGGGATCAACTTTGTCTAAATGATATTGACATATAAAGAACGGTTGTAGGAACTGGGTATGTCCAGTTTGATGAAAAGAAGGACTAGGGGAGACATGATAGCAGTCTTCCAATATCTCAGGGCCCAGGGTTGCTCCAAAGAAGAGGGAGTCAAACTATTCTCCAAGGCACCTGAAGGCTGGACAAGAAGCAATGGATGGAAACTAATCAAGGAGAGAAGCAACCTAGAACTAAGGATAAATTTCCTGACAGTGAGAACAATTAACCAATGGACCAACTTGCCTCCAGAAGTTGGGAATGCTCCAACACTGGAAGTTTTAAAGAAGATTTTGGATAACCGTTTGTCTTAAGTAGTGTAGGGTTTCCTGCCTAGGCAGGGGGTTGGACTAGAAGACCTCCAAGGTCCCTTCTGTCATTCTATTCTACGATTAGGGGACTGGAGGCTAAAACATATGAAGAATGGTTGCAAGAACTGGGTATAATGAAAAGAAGGAATTGGGGAGACATGATAGCAGTCTTCCAATATCTCAGGGGTTGCCACAAAAAAAGAGGGAGTCAAGCTATTCTTCAAAGCACCTGAGGGCAGGACAAGAAGCAATGGGTGGAAACTAATCAAGGAAAGAAGAAACTTAGAACTAAGGAGAAAATTCCTAACAGTTAAAACAATTAACGGAACAGCTTGCCTCCAGAAGTTGTGAATGCCCCAACACTGGAAGTCTTTAAGAAGATGTGGGATAGCCATTTGTCTTAAGTGGTGTAGGGTTTCCTGCCTAAGCAGGGAGTTGGACTAGAAGACCTCCAAGGTCCCTTCCAATTCTATTTCTATTGTATTCTCTATATTCTATTCTTTCTCTGTTCTATTCTAATCTCTTCTGAACTAAATGTTTATCTAGAACTCAAATAAATAGCTGCTTTTTGGTTTTATTTTTTTTAATATTTATCAGTCTCTCTTTTATTCCATACTTCTGGTTGAAAGACTATTCTATGTCATGCTAAACAAATGCATGTTCTAGTGGCGGCGGGAGCTCGTTGGCATCTTCAGCAGCAGCCCTGCCTCCTGTGAAAAAACCGAAGATGGAGCAGATCCACGCAGATGACGTTGCTGCAACATGACTGGAGGAGGAATTCTGGGAGTTGAAGTCCACAAGGCTTAAAGCTGTCAGGTTTGAAGACCCCTGGGTTTTTTTTCCTAAAGGGTTAGGGGTGCGAGGGTCTTGTAACTTGACAGCTTTAAGACTTGCACGCTTCAATGCCAGAGTTTCTGAGCCAACATTTTGGTTGCTAAGCAGGACCGTTGTTAAGTGATACTGATATTATATAACACTTTTAATTAAGCGGGTACCTTGAATAAACATAACTTTGAGTTTCAAATAATACTGATTTCGTTGTTGTCTTAGGTGACATCTGTGAAAAAAATTCAGGTGCTCAGGCATGAAAATGTGCCGCTCAAACACTATACTTTTCCGCTCACACTGAAAAAAAAATTAGAGGGAACATTGCTTATTACGAAGCCTATATATTATATTATCCTATACAGATAGTCCTCGTTTAACAACCCTAATTGGGACAGGCAATTGCACCACTAAGTGGTTTAAATGGGAAATCACATGGCCATGACTGTACTTTCTGACTGGAAAGAGACAAAACTAATCAGTTTCACACCTTCAGCTTTTCTTTGCCTCCCAACTGCCCTTGGAATGCTCCAGTGCCTGCTCACTTGTCTTGTACACATCAAAAGCAATGCAATCATGCTGGAGCTGAGAGTAATTGGCACGCCATATAAACAGCTTCCTCTCTTGCAATCACTCTTTCTCCCATCTCTCTGTTCTATGAGGAAGACAGGGGAAAAAACCCCAAGTGATTTCTGTGGACAATCTTCCTTTGCCTGAACTTCCCCCCTACTGCAGAGCACAGAGATTGGAGAGAAAGACAAGGGTATGTTCTTTGTTCTTCCACGAATCAAAAGCAATGTGATCATGCTGGCAGCCTGGGGTTGGGACCACGAGGGGGTTATGTGAGTAGCTTACTCTCTTGCAAGCCCTTCCTCTCTATTCTCCAAAGATGAGAGAGAAAGCAATCTATTTATATGGGCAATCTCTCCTTTGTCTGACCTTTTTTGGTTTCTGGTGCAATTGCATTTTTTTTTCAATGTATAGAAGAGCAAATAACTTAATGTCAGGTGCCTCTTCGTTTAATAATCAAGAAAGAAACCACTCAACTCCATGTTTCAGAATTAAGTGTACTTTTACTAATTACAAACGATGAGAAGCAAAGCAAAGCTGAGTCTGAGTAAAAAGGCGCGAAAGCAATAGATATCATGTATGATTCAATTCCCTCCTCTTGGCACCCCAGTTCATAGTCCAATAATAATTCACCCAACCGTCAGGTGGGAGATGTCTTCAAAAATCATCATCAGGTTGGAATGCTGGGCAGTTGGCCTCGGCGGGAAACTCCCTTCTTCCACATGCACAGAGAGATGGTCAGAATAACTCCTATTAACAATCCTCCAGTACATAATGATTCCCCTCCCAAATACCATGCCCCCCCTCCCCGTTTCAATGGCAGCTGAAAAGCAGCAGCGAAGCAGAGGCTGACACTTACTCTCTTGAAATTGCTTCCTCTCCAATCTCTCTGCTCTATAAAGGGAGGGAGGGGCCAGGGAAAGCAGAGCTTTCCTACAGAAATCTCTTCCCAGGTTCTCTCCAGACCTGCACAAAGCCTCTCCCATCCCTCCCAAGACATTCCCCCCCCATTCCTCATGCACCTCTGTGGTGCCCCTATGTTTCTTACCTCGGACTACAACCTCTTTCTGCTTAATGACCTGCAAATCTTGGGGTTACAATAGCAACTGCCAGGATTGGATTCCTAACTGATGTGGTCACATGAGGCCACATTTTATGATCACACCAATAGCAATGGTATCCTAGTTCCAATAGCTGTCACAACCGAAAGACTACCTATATGTAGAATCACAACCACATCCCCTGACAATTAGGTCAATACCACTGGGGGGTGTTGGCTGTGGAAGATAGAGTCTAACACTTAACTGTGATCATTGAGGATCCTGTATAGATTGTATTCGTTGAGCATCTTACAATGAACACCTACAGGATCAAGTGAATATATGTGCACAATCAAGTTTAGTTGAATAATCTTGTTCTTGGTTTTGTTTGTTTGGTTTTAGTGATTTAGTATGTTGACTCAATCCAGGCTATTTGATTGGTTTATAATTCAGCAAACTGGGTAAATTCCAAGTTAAATGAGTTAGATCAGGGGTGTCAAACTGGAGGCCTGCAGGCCGGATGAGTCAGGCACAGGCCACGCCCACCCTAGCTACACGAATGGAAAAATTGTCACAATACGTCATATGACGGCAACGTGATGCCGCGGGTTTGACACCCAGGAATTAGAGGAATAAAGTTAGTTCTACCTTCTAAAAAGCCCCCCGGCTGTTAATTACAAATGTCTACTTGGCTTTACTGTTAACTGGGTTAATATTATAGTTAGTTGGGCTGGACATCTTAATGTAACTTCTTGCAGGGGAATTCTGGCTGCAGTAGGCCTAACGTATCTAGAAGGCACCAGGCTCTGATAGTCTAAACTGGGAGAATTATCTATGAAATGTCATCCTGCTCATAATACTTTAGGGTCCATGGATGATTCTAGAAGCAAGATTTATATGGACTGGACACCTAGTTAATCTACTTTATTGCCATTATTCATATTCCAAAATAAAAAGATTAAATAGTATCACTGTAAAAAAAAACAAAGATCAGGATGTTATGTAAATCTTAATGTAAATAAAACAGGGCGGTAGGAGGTTTGGAAATTTTGGCTCCAAACTACGTAGGGCTGTTTTCACTTATATCTTGTTTATTGATTTTTCATTGGGACATCGGGTTGGCCACTATGAAAAGAAGATGCTTCAAAAGATGGACTTACGGTTTGACCCAGCATTTCTTGTTATATGTTCTTCAAACCATTACAGTAAATATGAAGTAGCATTTCTGTTTATTCTTTCATATAAAAAAACAAAGACCAAAAATAAAATAAAATAAAATGATATGCATTGCAATTTTGAACTAAACCACTTAGAATTGTTCCAATTTTCCCAATATGAGTGTGTGTGTGAGTGTGTGTATGGAATCCATTATATCTTGCTCTGTTTGATGGGAGGAAACATGGTCTATACAGTGAAACAAAAGACATCCTGGAATCTATTATGCTCTCTGAGAAAAAGACAAAAGGAACATGAGGAAGGACATTATAGCATCAACGGATCTAATAAATGATGTGTTGGCATTTCTCTTCCACCAAGTTGTGAATTAACAACAGATGTTTTACACTTAGGGCTGAAAGATACATTAAGTTAAAACAGCCTTCTTCAATTTGGCAATTTTCTGATGTTCTGGGACTGCAAATCCCAGAATTCCCAACCAGAGTGGTCTTGAGCCAGGCTGGCTGGCAATTCTAGGAGCTGCTTTCCAACACATCTGGAAAACACCAAATTGAGAGAAACTGATTTAAAACATTCTTGCTGTTAAAGACAGGAATTCTATAGGTGCAAGTACCCACCTCTTGAATCTATGTCTAGAATATACTGCTAAACTCAAGAAATACAGCAAAAGATTTTTCTCTTAGGCAAAAAAGCAACAAAAAACTTGTGCATGAGAGAAGTACGGTTTTCCTGTGAGGCTTCTTACCTTGTATAACTAAGAAGTTACATTTCCCTGACTATGGCATAAACTCGGGATAGCGAACCTATGGCACGTGGAGCCATTTGTCAGGGCACGTGAGGCGTTGCCCTGTCAGCTGGCTAGCGTGCATGCATGCACTGGCAAGCTGAGTTCAGCCTTTGTAAAAGCCATTTTTCGCCCTCCCCAGGCTCAAGAGGCTTCATAGGAGCCTAGGGAGGGTGAAAACAGCCCCCCGCCGGCTTCAGGAGCTTCCCTGAAGCCTCCGGAGGGCAAAAAACGACCCTATGAGCAAACCGGAAGTCACTTGGCTGCAAATACTCCAACCCAGCGCTGTGTACACCAAGACTGCACAGCAATAAATCCAGCAGGGCAAATTAAGGAGTTTAGGAAGCAAACTATCCAGGTAATTAGTCCAGAAAGCCAGAAAGAATGCAAGGATTCTTGGGAAGTTCAAATGTTGGCACTCAACACTTCAGGAACTCAGTGTTTGTTCCACAAAAATGCCCCTCCCCACAGTGTCTCCTTAAGTCTCATTCCCCAGGTGTGCCTTCTGAAGATGGGTGGGGCACTTTTCTTCAGAGTAGCCTGCTCAGTCTGCGCTGTTTTCATCTTCTCTCCACTCTCCATGCTCTTGGATTAGGAGGAGGTGGTCCTTGCTCCTTGCCTGAGATCTGTCTCTCATGTTCATCCTGCCCCTGTTCCTCCCTGTCTAAAAGCTGTCCTAATCCTGAAAGGCCCTGGCCTGACTGGCCCTGCCCTTCCCCATTTTCCTCCGAAGCCAATGAAGCCACTCCCTCAATCTCTGTCAGGTTCCAGCTCGTCTTCCCCTCCAGATTCAGGCTCCAACGGGGGCATGAGGGTTTGCTTATCAACATTATAGAGATGAAAGAGGAGACTAGGTTGTAGTAGGATGTCAACATCACTCATTTGATTAGTTTGTATTTCAGTCTACCGTGCAAACAGAAAATAGGTTGAGTGATAAAATACTGTATGACCCAGCCTCATTGTAGACAGGGATGGAACCAATGTTCTTCTTTGTAAGATTTGCAACCTAATGGTAAGCACTTTATATCTTAAAGGGTTACCCGTGAACTGCAGAATCCTGGGTTATTATTTGGAAGACCCCATGTTAAAAAAACATGCACTGGGCTAAGAAGATTCACACAAAAGTATAGGGTTTGGTTTTGTGAAACTTGTTCTCTGCACCTCCCCTTTCACATCTAAAAGGTTTGTCTAAGACATGTCATAGATATAATAGGGCAAAGAGACTATTGATGGTATTCTGGAGACATGCCAAATGTTGAATTAGGGGGAAAAATAGTCTTTACTATGTATACCATGCTAAGCATTAACCTTGGATTTTTTTTAAATTTTTTATTTTATAAAAGTTTTTTTTATTTTAAAACAAACAAAAACATACATTAAAAATATCATCAATTACATATCTATTTAACATGTCATTTGGTCACAAACATATGTGCGTCACCACTTTCAGTTGCATATAAAACCAGTAGTTATCAATCCAATATACGTTAGTACATTGATAATTATCATTGTAAATCATATATTCAGTTTACTCTTATAATTTCTTCCTTTTAAACATGTATTCTAAAGATTAAATTCATACGTATGCTAACTATCTGTTACATCATTGTAAATCCATTAAATAATAACATATCTTTATGGTATCATCTATCTTATTCTGATATTTCTTGCAGTATATCTAAAAAAAAGTTTCACCAACATTTTATATTTGTGTATCATTACTTTCAATTATATGTAAAGTCATAAAATATCTATCAAATGTATATAAATACATCTTTATCATTGTGTCTCATATATTCAACTACAATTATTATTTCTTCATTTTAAACAAGATATTCTAAGTATTCATATATATACCAATATTCCATTACTTTGTTATAAATCTATAAAATCTATATATTCAAATCATATATATATATATATATATATATAGATAGATAGATAGATAGATAGATAGAGAGAGAGAGAGAGAGAGAGAGAGAGAGATAGAGAGAGAGAGAGATAGAGATAGAGATAGAGATAGAGATAGAGATAGAGATAGATAGAGATATAGATAGATAGATAGATACACCAATATTCCATTACATTATTATAAATCTATACAGTCTATATAAAAGTAATATGTCTTTATAATATCTCCTATCACATTTTATTATTACAATTCAAAATTATGGTAATTGTATCCATTGATAAAACAAGTCCCAAATCTTATAAAATTGTTTATCTTCTTGTTCTCTAATTTCAAATGTCAATTTACTCATTTAACCTTGGATTTTTTTTAAAGGCTTAGTTAGGCCATTTAGTTATGAATGAAGGCAAATATATGTGTCCCAGGATAATGCTGCAAGATCCAATCAGTGTTGGTCACTGAGACCAGAGTTTTACTCTTCCAAGCTTTTGGACTCATGCTGGAGTCCATCAGGGAATTTCTTCCTACTGGAATACAGCATGTGTTTTGAGCTAGTCCCGTGGTGGTGAACCTATGGCACGCATGCCACAGGTGGCACACGGAGCCAGATCTGCGGGCAAGTGAGCCATCGCCCCAGCTCAGCTCCACCATGCATGCGCCCATGCCTCCCACCGGCCAGCTGATTTTCAGGCCTCTGCTGTGCATGCGGTAGATGTGTGCATGCATGGGGGAGCAGGGGAGCAGTCACGCGTACCTGTGCGGGGGCATGGGGGAGTGCAGGCCATTTTTGGTCCCAGGAGGCTGCAGGGAGGCCTGTTAGGCCCAGAATGGGGCACGGGGTGGTTGCGTGCACATGCAAGGGGGGGTGTGAGGGAGCATGGGGGAGGTTGCACAAAGTAAGGGAACATGAGGGGGTTGTGCACGCATTGCATTATGGGCGTGAGCACGCACATGCATGCTTTCAGCACGCGAGGACAAAAAGGTTAGCTATCACTGAGCTAGTTGTATTTATATGATGCCTTCCTGTTGGTTGATTGGTGTGTTGATGGTAGTGATTGGCTATTGTTTCCTTGTACTGCCAACTAGCCCTTGGCTCCTAAGTACCTGATAAACTGATGGTAAATCAACACTTCTGTTGATAGACAATGGAGCCTGTTTTCCCAGGCTTCAGTCATTTCCCAGGCTGTCTTTGTACCTCCATGGCCAACAATCTTAGTAGCTACAAGTTCAGCAAGCTCAGAGAGCACCAAAGACCCCTCATTTCAACCCTGAGCTGCCTATATTCTCTTCTATTGGTATCCAAACAAGATTTTTGGAAAAATACAATACTCATTGAAACATTTTAAAGATACTATACCAGTGGTGGGATTCAAATAATTTAACAACCGGTTCTCTGCTCTAATGGTCCGCATGGGTAGGCGTGGCTCAGTGGTCATGTGACTGGGTGGGCATGGCCAACTCAACGTGACTCACGTTGATGGGCGCTTTGCCTTAGCTGTTACAATGTAATAAGGGTTAACTGGAGAGGCAGTTTCTGTAAGCAGGGCAATAAAGATTAGTTTAGAAGCACCAGAATGTTTCCTTCCTGCCTTCCTTACTGGATTAGCCCTGCAAAGTGGAAAAAAAAGAAAATAAGATTTCTTCCAACAACCGGTTCTCCCAACTGCTTAGAAAGTTAACAACCGGTTCTCCAGAATAGGTGGGAACTGGCTGAATCCCACCGCTGTACTATACCTACATTTAAAGCACGTAAAATGTAAACACAACTCTCTTGCTTCAAGTCCCCTTTACTACCTCCCTCCCTGTCTGGGAGCTGTTTCACTTTTATCTTAAAAAGAGTTGCAGCTGGGAATGTAACTTAATTTATCTCATACTGTTTCCTTTCCATCTTCACCTGAATTGTGAGATATCAAGGAAACAAGGCCAGATGGGAAAATAGTGCTGAAAAAGCATGCCCCCCCAATTCTATTTTCTTTTGGGTTCTACTTATTGCTTCATCAATGTTTGAAATTTCAAATACAGACTCCATTAACTCCTCTTCTTTGAAGCTGCAACTTCAGCTAAGAACCCCAAAACTTCAACATTTGATCTCTTGATGGAGTTCATGAACTGGTTGCTAATGGTTACTAGGATGTTAGACATCTGGGAATAACTCTAATCAAATAAACTGCTGACTCAGCCCGGATAAACCCAGACTAGTGAATTATTAGGTTTGACATAATGTTATATTTATTTTTTCCTTGTGTTTGGCTGTCTCCAGCGAAATGGCTATGTCTGACAGAGGAGTATGTGTTTCTTAGTGCAGGCAGATAACAGGCCCATATTGCTGACATAGAAGACTTTCGCTCAAGGAACTGCCTAGAGATGCATTGGGACTTTATGCCCATGTAGCTGTTGCGACATGTATGGGTGCAGCAGTGACCACACACATGCTAACAAGGTGCTTGCTGCTGGATATACATGCCAAACCCTTAATAACATGAGATATGACCTCAGATGTCCCCATGCTCAAGACAAGATAAATGCCCACTACTGATATATTTGTGCTTGGTTTATGGTGATGCCATCATTCTGTGGAGATGTTTCTCCTCCAGAATGTGTCTCATTGGTGATGACTCTCTTCCATAAGGATTTGGCGCATGTATTTTCATGGTAACTCAGATTTCCCTTGAATTCTGTGATGTGCAATTCCTTCTGCATGCCCTATCTAGGTTACTAAAAGAGCCTCAAGAAGCAGATTAGAGAGCGGTGTGACTCTAATTCTTGGCATGACCTAGTTGTTTTGCTTAATAGGTTGGAAGTGATTTCATCTTGGAGCCTAATTGAATCGAAAGTGTCATTTCAAAAGATAACAGTCAGAGTGCACCGCATTAGCTTGATTAAAGACTTGGCACTGTTGCATAGAAGCAGAAATATTTATTTGAGGGATGGTGCAAGTGTTTGAATAAAAAATCAAGTAGTAGCATAATTAGATCACCAGGTTAGTTTAATTTTCTAAACATATGTTATGAAATCAGTTGTGCCTGCTAATTGCATTTCTGAGGAATCAAAGGGATGGAAGGGGCAACTTTGCATTTCAAATTCATCCCTTTCTCAGTATAGGAATCCAAATGAAAGTGACTGAAACAGATAATCATCCAACCTGCAAAGGGGAGCTCACTGCTCCACTATCAAACTGCTGCCTCCTATAACTTAAACCAGGGTTGTCAAACTCAAGGCCACAGGTCCAGGGTGCTTAAATCTGGCCCGCAGGCACACCCTGGAAACAGTGAAGGACCAGCCCACGGTGCCTCTGCCGCTGAAAATAGAACTCAGGAGGGCTGCGCACGGCTCTCCCAGGCTCTGTTTTCGGCCACGACGGCCTCCTGCAGCCCTCTGCCAGTGAAAATGGAGCCCGGGTGGGCCACACCCAGCCTCCCTGAGCTTTGTTTTCACTGGCAGAGGGTTGCAGGAGATTATCGTGGCTAAATACGGATCCTTGATGAGTGACATTCGGACTCCTGGATTTCCAGACATATAATCCGTTTTCTCTATTACGACCATTACTATCTATTATTATTCTAGAGACACCACCTCAGCCACCTAGACCTCTGTCTCCCTCTACTATACTATCTGGGAGAGAAGAGAAGACGAACTATTTCACCTGCATCCCCTTGTCATCGATCTGACCCTTGTGTCCCTGCTTCACGAACTAGAGACCTTACTTGCACAATTTTAACATCAATCTTAATATTGCGCACCCCCCCTTTTTTCTTTGTATGTGGAATATATGTGTATGCCTGTGAATGAATGAACCCACCTTCTTTTAAACTAGTATAATTACTTTATTGTATTGTTGTATCTTTTAAACTGTAGTGGGGTATGTTTGTGGGGAATGCTTGGTTGACACGTATGAAGGGATTGAGAATGCAGCCTGGAACCCCCTCCACTGAGTGCAGCAGCAGAAGTGGATGGGGGCCCGGATCCGCCTCTCATCCCAGAATGCATGGCAGAAACGTCTTGCCGGGAAGAACGGAGGCTACGGGAGGGGAAGAGGGGTCTACGGGTGCGGGGATGGGCCGGTACATCCCGGTCATAGTTGGGAGAGGCAGATTTGATGGGAGTTACAGGGCCATTACCGGGGAAGGAGGGTTCGCTATGTCACAGCAATCCCTCCTTCCGGCCCTGTTAGCTCCACTCCAGGACCAGATGGCGAGAGTTGTCAGGGCCCTGGTCTCAGGCTGCTGTTGCTAAATGCCAGGTCTGTGGTTCACAAAGCTCCCCTCGTCCGGGACCTAATACTAGATGAGGGGGCAGACCTGGCATGTATTACTGAGACCTGGCTGGGCCATGAGGGAGGAGTCCCCCTCACTGAAATGTGCCCAGAAGGGTTTTGGGTGCTACATCAGCCACGACACCAAAGAAGGGGTGGGGGAGTGGCAGTCATCATCCGAGAGTCCCTAGTTCCTTGTAGGATCCCTGCTCCGGAGATTGTCGGGTGTGAGTCCCTTCTGGTGAAGTTGGACCTTGGGGGTCAAATGGGTTTGTTGCTAACGTACCTACCTCCCAACAGCGTTACAACAGCCCTGCCTGTGCTCCTCGAGTCAGTAGCCAGGCTTATAGTGCTGGGGGATTTCAACCTGCCGTCGCTTGGTGAACGCTCTGATGGAGCACAGGAGTTCATGGCTTCCATGACAGCCATGGACTTGACCCAGGTAATTCAGAGTCCGACTCATTCAGCGGGGCACACGCTTGACCTCGTGTTTCTCTCGGAGCAGTGGAGACGTGATCTAGATTTGAAGGGCATTAAGATCTTGCCCTTGTCATGGTTGGATCACTTCCTACTGAGGCTCGACTTTCAGAAACCAATCCCCCACTGTAGGGAGGGGGAACCGATTAGGTGGTTCTGCCCCAGGCACCTGATGGACCCTATGGGATTTCAGACGGCACTTGGTGAGATACCTGACTCTCTGGCCCACAGTCCGGAGGAGTCCTTGGTCGCTGCTTGGAATATAGTGGCAGCGGAGGCTCTAAACCGGATTGCGCCTTTGCGGCCTCTCCGCGGCAGTGGATCCAGGAGGGCTCTTTGGTTCACCGAGGAACTCTGGGAGATGAAGCACCAAAAGAGACGCCTAGAGTGACGCTGGAGGGCTAGTAACTCCGAATCCGATCAAACACAATTAAGAGCCTTTATTAGGACTTATCTAGTGGCGATACGGGCGGCAAAATGTGTGCATTTTTCCGCTCTTATTGCATCCTCAGAATCTCGCCCAGCCGCCCTGTTTAGGATAGCCCGCTCCCTCTTGAAAGGGAGGGATGCGGGCGAATCCTTACAGGGTAGAGCTGAGGAATTTGTTCAGTTTCTGTCGGATAAAATCGCTCGGATCCGGACGGACCTGGACTCCACTTGGACGGTACCAGCCGAGGCGCCGGAGGAAGGTCCTGATCGGATTTTATGGAGCGAGTTTCAACTTGTCGCTCCTGAGGAAGTGGACAAGGCCATGGGAGCGGTGAGTGCCTCCACCTGTTTACTGGACCCGTGTCCCTCCTGGCTGGTCTCGACCAGCAGGGAGGTGACACGTGGCTGGCTGTAGAGGATTGTTAACACCTTTCTTCTGGAGGGATCCTTCCCACATCCTCTAAAGGATGCGGTGGTGAGACTACTCCTTAGGAAACCATCCCTGGATCCAGCCATTTTAAACAACTATCGCCCAGTCTCCAACCTCCCGTTCGTAGGGAAGGTTGTCGAGAAGGTGGTGGCCTTTCAACTCCGGCGGACCTTGGATGAAGCAGATTATCTGGATCCCTTTCAGTCGGGTTTCAGGCCTGGTTCGGCACAGAAACTGCTTTGGTCGTGCTGATTGATGATCTCTGGCGGGCCAGGGATAGAGGACATTTCTCTATCCTAGTGCTCCTTGATCTCTCAGCGGCCTTCGATACCATCGACCATGGTATCCTTCTGCGACAGTTACGGGAGGTGGGAGTGGGAGGCACCGTTCTAAGGTGGTTCTCCTCCTACCTCTCAGACAGGTCGCAGTCGGTGTTGGTTGGAGGACAGAGGTTGACCCCTAGGCAAATATGGGGTGCCACAGGGTTCGGTCCTGTCCCCCCTCCTATTTAACATCTACATGAAGCCGCTGGGTGAGATCATATGCTGGCATGGGATCAAATACCATCAATATGCGGACGATACTCAATTGTATCTGTCCGCCCCATGCCAACTCAGCGAAGCAGTGGAAGTGATGTGCCAGTGGCTGGAGGGTGTCAGAGTCTGGATGGGAGCGAACAAGTTTGCACTCAATCCAGACAAGACCGAGTGGCTATTGATGTTGCCTCCCAAGGTTAGTCCAGACATTCCACCTCTTAGCCTGGGGGATGAAATTATACGCCCCTCAGAGAGGGCCTGCAATTTGGGTGTCCTCCTGGATCCGCAGCTGACGTTAGAGCACCATCTGTCGGCTGTGACCAGGGGGGCCTTCACCCAGGTTCACCTGGTGCCCCAGTTGTGGCCCTACCTGGACCAGGAGGCTCTTCAAATAGTCACGCATGCCCTTGTCACCTCAAGACTGGATTACTGTAATGCGCTGTACATGGGGCTGCCCCTGAAGAGTGTTCGAAGACTACAGCTGGTCCAGAATGCAGCTGCGCGAGCGATATGGGGTGTATCTAGATACACCCATGTTACACCTATCCTCCGCGAGCTGCACTGGCTCCCCATTGGTCTCCGGACGCACTTCAAGGTGCTAGTCTTTACTTTTAAAGCCCTACATGGTTTAGGACCTGGCTACCTGAGAGACCGCCTCCTGCCACTTACCTCCCAATGACCAACAAGATCGCACAGGTTGGGCCTCCTCCGGGTGCCATCAACCGGACAGTGCCAGCTGGTGGCTCCCTGGGGGAGGGCCTTCTTTGTTGCTGCGCCGGCCCTGTGGAACGATCTACCCGCAGAGATCCGGATCCTTACCACTCTCCCGGCCTTCCGTAAAGCCGTCAAGACCTGGCTGTTCCAGCAGGCCTGGGGCTGTTGATTGATATCAAGCCCCGCTTAGATGGAATGGATGATGTGGAATTTTAATATTGTATTTTCTATTTTTAAATTTTAAATGTTTCTTTGTCTTGTTGTGAGCCGCCCAGAGTCCCAATGGGAGTGGGCGGCATACAAATTTTATTAAACTTGGAAACTTATTAAACTTGGACATTGGGCCGGCCATGCCCACCCTGGCCACGCCCTCCCAGGCCCAATGAGAAATCGAGTTTGACACCCTTGTCTTAAACTATTGTTTTGATTCCTGTGCTTTGGGACAGTTCAGAAGAGATCTTGATCTTCTTCTAGGTGACACTCCTTTAGGTCCTGGAAGAATGCTATCATATTCTTCTACCTCCACCCCAATCTCCGTTGTTTTTTTTTTAAGGCTAAACATTCTCAGATTGCACTATTTCCTGATTTCCCTACCCCCTAATCGCTGCTCCCTTTTTTTGAATTTATCCAAGATCAATACAGTTCACATGCAGAAGAATCCTATTTCAATCCTTAAAGCATATGGATTAATGGTTTATGTCATTTGTTGGAAAAGCACTGCTGAAACGTCATGCCCACTTGCTATCTCGGATGCATTTTAAGCTCAGTAGAGATTTTTTTTTTTGGCATTCCTTTGACGGTAGTTACATGTGGCTGCACTTCACTGCTCTTTACCTTGGTTTGCCAGTTGCCTGTGCAGACTTCCAGAGGATATAGTACTACAATCAGAATTGCCTGAATGCCAGCAATTCCTCACCTGCTCTGACCAAAATTGCTCCTCAAAGGTGTGGAGAAGGACAGTCAATTCCTACTCTTTGGACATCTTTTGTCTGGTCTTCTTGGAGTTGCTGTTCTTTGGTTTCTGTCATTTCTCTTTCTCTTTGAATTAGCTTTGGAAAGCGGTGCCAGTTGGAAGCCACTGCTCTCCACGAAAGGCATAGCCAAAAATTGAAGGCATTCTCCCAAGGGATAGGAAGAGACATAAATATTTTTGGCTCTGCGTTTTCAAAACACAGGGAATTCATCCCTGTTCTTCATTTATCTCCATTTAGTAGCCAAACAGTATCTTTCCAGCATCTCTGCAGCAAACACAAGCAGTCATTGCAGTTCCTCTTGTGAAGATAACATTGGCCTAGGAAGCAGGGGTCTTGTTGGATCCTTCTCCCTTGTATCTTTTTTGCAGGGGTATGAGGTGTTCAGGGAGGGGTCGCACCTCTGATGTAGGGGCATGTCATGTGGGGCATATCATGTCCTTTTAGGGCAGTTCATCTTAGAACAGTTTTGGGGCAGCTCGTCCACCTTTGGTCCCCACCTGTCACTCAGCTCTCATCTGTGGCTCCTAGTAGCTGTAGCATGCGCAACAGCCACACCCCGGGCAAGAGCTTCAACAGGATGGCCAAAGAAGGTTGAGATTAGCCGTTGAGTCATTGACCTTCGGTGAGATAGGGACTTGTCTATCCCAAGCATGTGAAGGCAGATTCTGGTGGATTGAGCAGATGAAACCTACTAGAATAGGACAACGGTCATGAAGGCAGACTCTGCAAGCAATGTGGTACACTTAAGAGCATGGCAAGACACAAAAGACGCCCTGGTCAACCACTGCACCCAGCCCA
The DNA here is from genome assembly GCF_051295495.1 of Thamnophis sirtalis. NCBI lineage: Eukaryota > Metazoa > Chordata > Lepidosauria > Squamata > Natricidae > Thamnophis > Thamnophis sirtalis. The sequence continues at coordinate 14,818,836 of NW_028261386.1, read as the reverse complement.
TCTCCAATTATCTTGTCCATCCAGCCCATCTCCAATAGCAGGACTCTTGTCCTGCTATTGGAGCAAGATGGAATCTGGGAAGAGAGAGTGAGGCTGACGCTGCGCACCTCTCCCTCCCTTTAATTCAATTCACGAGCAAGTCTTGACAGAATTAGATGTCCTATTAAAATACGATGGATGAACATCATCATCATATTTCAGGGGTGTCAATATTGTGTCATCGTGGTGGCATCATGTGACATATCACGACTTTCCCCCCCACCCTTCGCTAAACGCATCTGCTCCACAAGTTTGACAGCCCTGCTATAATGGAAGTGAGATGGAAGAGCAAGCAATCACAGATGTCATCAATAGTAAAATTTGTTTGCTGCCATCTCACCACAAAGGGACTCTGGGCAGCTTACAGCATTAAAAACAATAAAATCGTACAAATTTTCTGATATTAAAAATGTGAGCTATAATTAAATTATAATTAAAAGATGGGGATGGATAGAGCAGGATATGCAGTGGGTGGTGTTGGGATCTTCTGTTGGCCCATTAACCACCTCTAGCGTAATACTCTCCCGTTGGGGTCTCAAGCCCACTGGAGGAGCCAGGTCTTCAGGCTCTTATGTGTTGGAAGAAATATCCATCTGGTTCAGTTCCAAGCTGGGAGAAAGACATTGGAAACATGGAGGCTGATTGGAAAGACGGTCCATCTACTGATGAAGCAGAACCCCCAAGCACATGGTTCTGGGTAGCTGACCACATGGAGTTGTGAGCGAGGGCTACTTATATCTTCTCTTGGGCTTTGAACTTAAGCTTCCTGTCCCTGTGCAAGAACATTATTCTATTGGCTGCTGTCAGGCTCCCATGGATCATAGCTGAGGTTGTCTGAGCTCCCAGTTTGGTTGAAGCTTGCTTCGTTCCCTGAGTGAACCGGCAGTAGCAGCAGCCGGAATCCACCCTTGCTGAATACCACCTCTCCATCTGGCCAATTTCAGAATGAAAGGATGGACAGCAAATAAAGATCCAGTATATGCACCAACAAGACAGTATTATAGGCACACATGTTCAAACCATCCTGTAGACCATACATTTCCAATGATGTCATTTATCTTTCTTCAACTGCACCTAGAGAAGCCACCTCTTCCACAAAGCCTTTGGCACGTTCCCCAGTCTTAAAGTGGTGGCTGAGGATTTACAGTAATCAGCGTTCTTATATTTCTTCACTGCCCTTACAAAGTCTATTTGATTCAGACTGTAGCCACATGAATTTCATCACTGTTTATTCTGGCACATCTCTCTGTTCCATAGAAAGGGAGTGAACTTTCTAGTAGTCTTTTAAGTGGAGATACCGTAGCTTGGACTGGAGAGCTCAGGCATGCCAAACACCTTTTCACCAGCGACGATGACTTTAGCTTAAAATAGGTAGACCAGAAGTTATGTTTGAACTTGTAGTTCTGATGTTTCTCAAATAAGCCAATTGTATGGAAATGTATTAAATCTTGATTTATAGAATCTGGGTTTATAATTTTGTGTGTTTTTTAAAGGGAGCAATAAATAAGGATCCCAGGCGGAGATGACATGCTAAATAAATAATGTTTTGGCAGACTATACAGTCAGGAAGAACCACAAAGGAGCCAACATGTCCTGGATTGTTCCATGGGAATGTATTCCAATGTAAGCCTTACAATGTATACATTAGGGTATCTTATGAGGGGTCCTTGGTGCTTTCTGAGCTTGGTTGTTTTCTTGCAGACATTTCATTACTCAAACTAGGCAACATCATCAGAGCACTGATGATGTTCCCCATTTGGGTAATGAAACATCTGGAAGAAAACCACCATGCTCATAGAGCACCAAAGACCTCTCATATTGAACCCTGAGCTACAAACATTTTTCTTTAAGGGTACCATATGTTGATTGCAACAGGGATGCGGTGGCTCAGTGGCTAAGACGCTGAGCTTGTCGATCAGAAAGGTTGGCAGTTTGGTGGTTCGAATCCCTAGCACCGCGTAACGGAGTGAGCTCCTATTACTTGTTCCAGCTTCTGCCAAACTAGCAGTTCAAAAGCACGTAAAAAATGCAAGTAGAAAAATAGGAACCACCTTTGGTGGGAAGGTAACAGTGTTCCGTGTGTCTTTGGCATTTAGTCATGCCGGCCACATGACCACGGAGCGGTCTTCAGACAGTGCTGACTCTTCAGTTTTGAAACGGAGATGAGCACCGCCCCCTAGAGTCGAGAATGACTAGCACATATGTGTGAGGAGAACCTTTACTTTATGTTGATTGCAACTGTCCAAATATCACTAGACAGAAGTATAGATTCTTCTGCATCTGCATTCATCCATCTATAGATTCATCTGGATTTTTGCAGCCCAGATATAGAAGTCTTGGTGCAAATAGGATTGCTAACAGCCAACAGCACAGCAGTACAGCTAGATAAATGAATTTAAAATGTTTTTGACAATTAAAAGAATTATTGGACTAATGACTCAGAGAATGAGTTTAAAAAACAATTATGTTGAAATATGTATCAAAATGCTGTGTTCAGGTTAAAACAGGTTGCCTTTGCCATTCTGGACATGTTGCTCCAACCATTCTGAGTTCTAAAAGTTTTAGTTTTGATAGTACTGAGCTGGAGGCAATGACTAACGTAATGGAGATAATCCCTGCTGTTTTGTTTAGAAAGGCTGCTTTTTTCATGTTTTGTTTATTTTGCTGTCTTTCATACAGCTCCTTTAGATTGGAGTTCAAAATGATTTAACTTGGGATATGTTCCCAAAGTATAAACCAGGCATTAACAACTCTTTACTCTTCCCTTTTTAAATTTTCAGATATTATACCAACACTTCTTCAGGATGCTTTGTGGCGGACTTTATTTCTTTTAGTTATTTATTTATAATCTTTATCTCATCTATTTGTTGATTGGCGCTGATCTTTCAATTCAGAGGCAGCCAGGAATATATTACTATCACATTTATCCTTGTTTTAAACATGCAGTTACAGTAACAGTGGGAAAGTAAGAATGCAAATGGAATTTAGTAAAATCAGCAGCAAATCTACAGTGCTCCAATACTGGAATTGTATTATGTCTTTATTTGATTTTTATCATGCCTTTATAGGTAGTCCTCAATTTACAACAGTTCATTTAGTGACCGTTCAAAGTTAGAATGGCACTGAAAAAATGACTTACACTATTACCGTTTTTCACACTTACGACCATTACAGCATCCTCATGGTCACGCGATCAAAATTGGGATGCTTGGCAACTGGCTCATACTTATGATGCTTGCAGTGTCCTGTGGTCATGTGATCCCCTTTTGTGACCTTCTGACAAGCAAAGTCTCCAACCAGTATCTCAGGGGTTGCCACAAAGAAGAGGGAGTCAAGCTATTCTCCCAAGCACCTGATGGCAGGACAAGAAGCAATGGGTGGAAACTAATCAAGGAGAGAAGCAACATAGAACTAAGGAGAAATTTCCTGACAGTTAGAACAATTAATCAGTGGAACAACTTGCCTCCAGAAATTGTGAGTGCCCCAACAATGGAAGTCTTTAAGAAGATGTTGGATAGCCATTTGTCTGAAGTGGTGTAGGGTTTCCTGTCTAGGCAGAGAGTTATTTTTTAGGTAACACAAGGCAGTGAACAACTCCTTCCTCATCCTATTTTTCCCACCACAGCAACCCTATGAAGTGGGTCGGGCGCAGTGAGAGTGATTGGCCCAAAGTCACCCAACAAGAGCCGAGGTGGCACAGTGGTTAAATGCAGCACTGCAGGCTACTTCAGCTGACTGCAGTTCTGCAGTTCGGCTGTTCAAATCTCACCGGCTCAGGGTTGACTCAGCCTTCCATCCTTCCGAGGTGGGTAAAATGAGGACCCGGATTGTTGTTGGGGGCAATATGCTGACTCTGTAAACCGCTTAGAGAGGGCTGAAAGCCCTATGAAGCGGTATATAAGTCTAACTGCTATTGCTATTGCTATTGCTAACTTTCTTTTATGCATAAGGCAGAAATAGAATAGTCTAAATTTTAAAAATTAAAGAAGATTAAGATGCATGTCTGATACAACTGATAGAAGAATAAAGGAAGCCGATGGGGAATTTTGCTCCCTCAAGAAACTAAAGAGAACATCAGGGAATATTTCCATAGGCGATGAAAAAGGGAAATGCAATTAATCTGTTTACTACTTTGCTGAAAATGGCCATTTTCTAGCCCTGCTTCCCAAAGGAGAATTTCAAAAGAACATGTGCTTTCATCCTTATTCTCGGCATGTAATCAACTTTTACTGGCCTAATCACAATTTCCTGGATTAGTTTGGTTTGCAGACATGCACTGTAAGATAAAAATGATGGCGATGATACATGCCCACACAGAATAGCAAATTGCTTTTTTTGAAGAAAAGGAAAGCCAGACTTCCAAGAATGTTTGGCTCGGTTCTAAAGCTTGACTCAAAAGAGTATCTTCTCCCAAGTCAACAGGTGGCTTCTTCCCTATCCATCTATGAAGACAAAGAAAATCTCTTGTGTAATCTGTGACATGAATCATGGATCTCTTTGGAAATAAAAGTATAATCCAAGGTCAATATAATGCTCAATGAATCAAAACCATTTGGGGGTAGAGTTTAAGGTTACAGTATTTATTTCCTTGATGTATTTGCATACTGCCATTATTATGAATTTGCAAAGCTTAATATTAACAATTAAAATAAGACAATAGAGCATTCCAGAATAATAGTGCCAAAACCAAGAAGGCTTACTGATGAATCATTGCAAGATGATATTCTATAGTTCTTAGTACACATAGGAGGACCTTCCTTTCCAGACTATTTTAGCAGTTGATCTCAGATGGTAATCATAGTGATAGTCTGCCAAGAATCTTAGTCCCAAATTATTTAGAGCTGTCTCAGAAGCTAATTGGCAGCTGGTCTAGTTACTTCAGTAATAATGTAATGCGCACAGCCATATTGGCTGATTCACAGGGTATTCCCCTTTCACCAGCAGCCTGTGCATTGCCTCAAACAAAATGTAAGAAGTACAGTATCTGTCTATGACTTAGCTGATTCAGGAGATGTGTATTCTGACCTAGGCTTCCCAAGAGCATTAAGCAACTCCTTGTCCTGACAAAAGCCCCTTTTATTAATTTACTGTGAATTTTGCTCATTCACATCCAGCAAAGTCTTTCAAGGAAGGATTTAGAGTCACGGACCTTATCTGGCTTGGAGAGCTGACAGGCCGATATCTGCAAAACTTGGCAAGGAGTCTCGGAGAGTCATTAACCAATTAAGCAAACTAATTGTCTCCTGCAAACTCCACTCCCCTTTCGCTCCTCTTTTATTTCCTCTGGGAAGGCTATTCATTGTCCACTCGTGGCCTTACTCCCAAGTTGACCCCTGTTCTTTAGCACTAGCACTAGCAGTTAGATTTATATACCGCTTCATAGGGCTTTTAGCCCTCTCTAAGCGGTTTACAGAGTCAGCATATTGCCCCCAACAACAATCCGGGTCCTCATTTTACCCACCTCGGAAGGATGGAAGGCTGAGTCAACCCTGAGCTGGTGAGATTTGAACTGCTGAACTGCTGAACTAGCAGTCAGCTGAAGTGGCCTGCAGTACTGCACTCTACCCACTGCGCCACCTTTAGCTGTTCCCTTCATCTGGCAACTCTGTGCATGTGCCCACTGGGAACAGGCTCCAGCTGTTCATCTTCCTCACTGATGTCTGACTCTGAAGGTAGCTGATAACTGCCATACGGCTCTGATCCCCTCTCTGCCTCTGACACAAAACCCACATCAGAGCCTTCCCCAGACTCCAGGACTGGCCCAGGTTCCTCCCCAACCTCCTCACTGTCCGAATCTGCTGCCAGTTCTACTGGCTGCTGGCGGGCCACAACAATCTGAGACAAAAGGATGTTTTAGTTTAGTTTTTCAAAGATTTTCTAACTTAGATCACCTCATCAGTTTAAAATTCTTTCAATCGGGTCTACTTTATTCTTTATAAATTTCCATAATGTCTTCACCATTTACTATTCAAAAATATGGTATTTGCAGTCCAGCACATATAGAGGGCAGCAATGTGGAGAACATGGGGAAGGCCAGTCTACAAATCTGTTGGAGTAATTAATATAAAAATTAGGTCAACTAAAGCTGTTTCCTTGTTTTTATGTTCAGATTACAAAATTCTGGTTCAGGTTTACTTACCCTTCTGGGTAACCTTCTGGCTTACAAAAGGTACACAGTCCTTGCATTCTTGCTATTTTTTTTATTTATTTATTTTACAACCCCCGGTATGCCCAAATATGGGAGGAAGATCACTACTTCCATTCTCTGTCCTTCGGCTCATCACAAGAGACCATCCAGGCAGAAACCCAATATTTTTACTGTTGCCTTTTTGTTACATTTTGTTGTGTTTGTGCTGATAAATAAATAAATAAAGGGAGACTAGTATAGATCTATTTCAAGCTATTTAGCTCTCATCAGCTAGCCATACCCTTACTGGGATTTGAACCTGGGCTATATTACATACTAGGCAGACTTCTTAGCCATTAGGCCACAGGCTCTTATCCGTTATCGGTGAAGCCAGGGTGAAAGGTATCTATTAGATGTTTTATTTATTTATTTTATATATATATATAAGTCACAACCCCTGGTAAGCCCCAATTATGGGAGGAAGCTAACTGCTTCCATCATCTGTCAATCGGCTCGTCACGAGTCAATATATATATATATATATATATATATATATATATATATATATATATATATATATATATATATATTGTTCTAGCTCAATTGGACTTAATTTCCTCATGCTTCTGATGGATCAATACCCAGGCTGACCCCATAAATAGATCTCCTTTTTTGCTCTCACGTTTTTGAGTGAAATGGGCACAGTGTACTTTTGGAATCTGAAAGTATGCAGATATATTGCAAACATATGGTCTTGGCATGGGGAAATGTTGGGGGAAAAAATCTCACCATGCATAACAATAAACCTAATACTGAAAACCACATTAAATGAGGGAGTGAAATAGATTTGCTATATATTTCAGGATTTTTAAAGAGCTAGAAAAAAGACAGGCTATAAATTAAATCTATCATGCAGAAATTTATCACACAATCACAGAAATATATAGTCTTCCCTCTGTAAGTACAAACTAAGGAAATGTGTTTAATAAAATACAAATGGTAGAGAAGATAAGGAGATAAAAAGGCATAAATATTTATCTCAATTACATCCAGCAGGTAATCACAGATTATTGGAGCATAAGTGCAAAGACATTTCTTGATACCGTCCTAGCTCACTCAGTATTATTTTAAATTCCTTTGATTAAAAGTTTGGGAAATTGACACATTGCAAAATGTAGTATTGGTTTCCAGCATCTTGTTTCCCAAAATGTCTTTAAGTTTCACACAGAGACATAACTTATGATACTTATAAGCAGTATCCTGAATGACAGGAAGCAAGCCTCCTATAATGTTCTTGGTTATCCTTACCACTCTCTGTATGGACTTTCTATCTGAGGCACTGCAGTCACCAAACCAAATAGTGATGTAGTTTGTTAAAACGCTCTCAGTTGTGCTTCTGTAAAAAGTGGCCAAGAGAAAGATGTGCTCTCCTCATCTGATGCAGGAAATGCAGACACTGGTTTACACACTTCACTAAGGATGTCCTGTGGAGAGATTAGTTCAGATTGTTAGTTAACTGAACCCCCAGGTACTTAATACTGTCTACAGTATTGTCTAAGTACTGTCCACAGATACTTAATGTCCACAGTGATTTGTTGAACAACTGAAGCAAAAAAAGATTGTAAAATCAGATGCTATCATCTGATGACTGTACCACTTAACAATGAATTTTCCAGTCTCTCGTGGTTACAAATTGGGGATTTTCTGAAGGTTATCACTATAGGAAGTGCGAAGTATGAAATTTAAGAGCCAAGGTGGCGCATGGTTAAATGCAGCACTGCAGGCTACTGCTAGATCAGCAGTTCAGCGGTTCAAATCTCACCGGCTCAGGGTTGACTCAGCCTTCCATCCTTCCGAGGTGGGTAAAATGAGGACCCAGATTGTTGGGGGCAATATGCTGACTCTCTGTAAACCGCTTAGAGAGGGCTGAAAGCCCTATGAAGCGGTATATAAGTCTACTGCTATTGCTATTGCTATTGCTATTTAGGGCATATTCTCTGGAGTGTCACAGGTGACCAAGTGTGATACATGGATGCATATGTGCGTGTATCAAAGACCCATTTTTAAATAGTTTCATATTCTAGGAATCTGAGGAAAGAGGAATTCCTAAAGAACAAAAATTCTTAACATATTTATAGAAAATGGCAATTTCTTAAGAAAGTGGCATAGCTAATTAAAAATAGAGGCTGCTCACAAAAGTCATGGCAGTTGTGATAATAACTTTTAAGAGTCTGGTTTGTTAAAATCTTGACTTTCAGCATGTTGCTCAAACCAGCCTATTTGTTTTAATTGGTTGATTGTATTAAACAAATGTAGACAACAAGTTCTATAGCCAAGTTATGCCCATTGATACAAAGGCAAGAAGCAAGAAACAGAAGTAAGTAAGCTGGCAGCTTCAAATTTCTGATGTCTGTATCCTCTTATTATTTCACCCTGCTGATGGAAGCCCAGACACGCTGGGCACGCCATGTTGCAAGGATGCGAGACCATTGCATCCCCAAACAGCTCCTCTATGGTGAGCTGTCTCAAGGAAAGCGATCGCACAGGGGACAAAGGAAGCGACATAAAGAGACGTTGAAAGCCTCCTTCAAGTCTCTGGATATCGACACCACCTCCTGGGAAACCCTGGCACAAAATCAATCGACATGGTGCACGCTGATCCACCAAGGGTGCCAGACACCTGAGGACAGAAGAACAACCATAGCACAAGAGAAGCGATCACTCCCCAAAGCCAGAGCTGCAAATGCTGCAATAATAGTGCCCACACATGTCTGCCCAACATGTGGCAGAACATTTCATGCCCGTATAGGCCTTACCAGCCACCTACAGACACCTTGTGGACAGCCCACAACCTGTTAGATGTCAAGATCCTCTTTGAACACGATTGACGAACACAGTGGTTCCGGCCAGTATGGCCCGGTATGGGCGTACCAGTAGTAGCCGGGAGCAGCTGACAGTGTACCTGTATGGTGGCTCGTTTGGCCCACTCACCTGCCCAAGTTCTATACCAGTTTTTAAAGCAACTGGCCAATTGCGCATGCGCGCACAGCGTACAACGCCTGTGTGAGCTCCGACAAGAATCTGGCTGTCGCAGGGGCGGTGGATTGTGCATGCATGTGCAGTGTGTGTGCACGAAAGGATACGCAGCCCTGTGAGCACCATACCGGTAGCGAACCCACCACTGGATGAACATCATCATTGTGACCAACTTGAGTAAGTGACAAGTATGAGGCCTGAGTGCTAAAAGAAGATCCCATAGTGGTTCAGAAATGTTGTAAGCTCAGATCACACAACCCCACACCCTCAGCCTTTCAGGGGTTCTGCTCGTTGCTTTTCTCCATTAGTGGTGGGTGGTATTAGGTCCCTCCTGTGTTGCTGTGAAAGGACTCATGGATGGAAAGGGGCTCTGATGAAGCTTTCCTCTGGAAGATCTTCAGAACCTCTGAAAGAATCATTGATCCTAGAATTCAGCTCTGGTTTGGTGTTCTGCTGCAGTTTCAGGCTTGATGTTAAATATACTTGGAGTTCTTCCAGAAATCTCTTCCTGCTGTTCCTCATGCAGTGTTGGTTTAATTGAGGGCTTTCCTTCAATTCCCTCAATCTCTGCTCTTATTTTATGAAGCTGCCTTCTTCCTCCTCTGGAGTGCTCTTGAACAGGCCTCCAGATTGTGGAGTGCTGGATCCAGGTGTCTGGAATGAATGCAGACTTTGTATAAGTCAAGTGTGTGTGTGTGTGTGTGTGTGTGTGTGTGTGTGTGTGTGTGTTACACTTTTTACTGTTTTTTCTTCTTTTAATGCTTTCAAGACAAGAAGTTCCCAAAGAGATGTCTGGACAGTATATCATTCCAGGTTCACATCTCAGACTGACTCAGCATGTTTTGTGATGAATCCATGGCTTTTGTCTGTTTTCAGAAGGGGGAAACAATACCTTTCAATCACAGGTGTTTGGGGGAAGGGGTGTCCTTTGAATGGGCATCCCAGCTGTATGTGACAATGTGTTGGTGCCAACATTTCTCCTTTACAAACTGCCCATTCCTCTTTTCTCCAATTCTCTGTAATTGGATTTAACTATTTCATTTTTCTTCTGATCAATTGCGCATGTTCCAGCTGTCCACAGTTACCAGCAAAGCTGCAAAGATTCAAAGCTCTTAAAACTCTGCTTAGTTAAAGGTCTATGGAGATTCTCAGTCACCCAGGTCATGGTTGTCCCAAAGATGTTTTTTTTTCCCCCAAAGGGCAACTGGACTTCCTGGTTTTTCTTTGAAGATGTTTCCCTTCTCATTCAAAAAGCTTCTTTAGCTCGTGATGAAGAAGCTTCTTGGATGAGAAGCGAAACATCTTCAAAGAAAAACCAGGAAGTCCAGTTGCCTCTTGAAAAAGCACCTTTGGGACTGCTTAGTTTTCTTAAAACAGAGTTAACGCAAGCTTTTTGGAATGCATTAGCCCAATCTCAATCGTGTACATTTATATACCGAGAGTCCTCAACATTATCATAATTGGGGCCAGAAATTCCATGGCTAAACAACATGGTTAAGTGAGTTAAGTGTTAAGTGAGTCGCACCAGGGGTGAAATCAACTTACCTCTGCTACTAGTTTGCAAATGTGGGTGTGCATGCACCACCTCCACGCCAGGAGTGGGTTTCAACCGGTTCGCGGCGGTCCCCGCGAACCGGTTGGTCGGCGAACCCGGAAGTAAGTAACTTCCGGGAACAGCAAAGGGCCCACCTGCCCGCCCGCGTTCCTTACCCAGTTTTGACAAGTTCTGTGCTTCCACGCATGCGCAGGACGCACACAGCGCCTGCGCGATCCTCCAGGAGCAGCTGGAGCATCGCACAGACGCTAGTATGCATGCGTGCGCTGCGCGCGTTCACGAGGACGCAGGCCCCGTTCCAACCGAACTGGTTGGAACCGGGCGAGAAACCCACCCCTGCTCCACGCATGCGCAGAACATTCTGCGCATGCGCAGAGAATAAAAAACGGATGTGATGACATCCGGGTGGGTGGGCAGAGCCTGCTACCGAAATACTGGTTTGCCCAAACTGGTAGCATTTTTTATTACTGGTTTGGGCAAACTGGTCTGAACTAGTAGCATTTCACCCCTGAGTTGCACCCAATTTTACAACATTTTCAGTCATGGTTGTTAAGTAAATCACTGCAGTTGTTAAGTGCTAGTTGTCTTCCCCCCCCCCTTTCAATGACATCACAGAGAAGGAAGAGTTGTACGGTTAGTACAGTGTTTCTCAACCTTGGCAACTTGAAGATGTCTGGACTTCAACTCCCAGAATTCCCCAGCCAGCATTCGAGAAACACTGGGTTAGTAGCTTAGACAGAGATCAGACTTCATTTCAAGGACAGGAAGGATTTTACCTCATGGCATGTTTTTATTATAGTCTTGATTGAACAAGAGATCTGGTTAATATTGCTCAAGATGTCTGCCATTTCCACTACCACCATTTTCATGTACATTGAATTTGGAACATGACTGGGATAAAAGATGAGAGGGCAAGCATAGTCACTGAAAGAAAACAGATACCACCAGATAGTTCACAAGGTCTAATTTATTATGTCCCATGACATAAACATCTGCTTAAAATAACGTTCTACCATGGAGAGAATTAAAACAAGAGGGATTAAAATTTGACTTTGTCTGCAATAGCTATATGTTTGTCAGCTGGAAATTTGATACACCAGGCAAATATTATCCCTTGTAATTGCTGGCTGGGATATGATTTTGAGGGTCCAGTGGGAAGAAAAGCAATTGCTATAGTTTTTGTTTCCAGATTTTGAAGCATGGTTAGCATTTTGAAAGTTTACACTCCATTGATTTCAATGGGATATGTTGGTGTAAAGTTACTCAATGGGAATATTGTTGGCTTCACTCAGAACCTGAAAACAGTTGTTTAGTTTTCCATATGCTTATAAAACTCTTGGTGAGATGAAATGGAGGAATTTAAGCTATAGCTTATATATATATATTTTAAAAATGCAAAATTTTGTCTGTGACTTACAACCCTCCACTCAGTGGACCATTCAAAATTACAATAGCCCTGGAAAATGTGACTTATGACCATTTTTCACACTTACGTCTCTTGCTCCATTGAGAAGCAAAGTCAACGGGGAAGCCAGATTCACTTAGCAACCTTGTTACTAACTTAACAACTGCAGTGATTCACTTAGCTGTTGTGGCAAGCAACGCTGTAGAATGCAGCAAAACTAACGTAATAGCTGTCTTGCTTAGCAACTGAATTGTGGCTGTAAGTCAAGGATTACCTTGACTGTTGCCACCCCAGGAAGCTTTTTCATTTACAGTTATACAACAAATATCCAGGAGGAACATTAAATTTCTTACATTGCCCTAGAACTGTGTCAACAGCAGGAGGAGCTATTAACACTCTCATTTATATTCCCATGGAGGAAATAAACTTAACTCCAAATAATGCTACTTCCTCTCTCCTTGCCATTGGCTTGGTTATGGTGTTTGCACAACACATGAACAACCTTGTCATGTGAACAGGATACGGTATATTAGTTCAGACTGACCTGGATGTCTATAAAGTTCTCAATATTGTGATCCTAATTCAACTCTTTATTTCTTGTATCACCAAACACCCTTTTAAAATCCCCATATCCCTTAATTTAGAGTAGAGTCGGGACAACTGGATGGGAGCTCAGCGTTTACTGTCCAGATGCCTTCCTGATGCCGTACGGAGATTGCAGCAGGCATTTTTTTCTTTGCACCCTAGGAGAGAAACATCTGCCATTACCTAGGATTGAACTTTCAACCTTCCAAGTGGGAGGCGAGAGTCTTCACCACTAGTCCACCACGCGGCTCATTTGTTGTATCACTAAAACTTTGATAAGTGACAACGCTGATAGATTTAGCTGTAGTAGCTAATGCATCCGCTAATGGGACAAAAGAAACTCTCCAAAGAATTTTCAAACTGGGCAAATGACGTTATTAAAAAATAAGTATAGATTTTTTATTATACATCCTGCATATGGAGGATGGATCCTGAACTAGAGATGAGTGGCCAAGAATGGTGTTACATTGTTCATTAAAATGGCCAAAGTTGAGAAACACTGCTCTAAATGGGTTAAATAATAATAGTCTTTGGAAAGGTAAAGCCTTTGTGCTCTGAATTATTTTACTCTTGAAATGAGTATTTGGTCCCACAAAGCAGAGGTTCCTTCATATGTTTGTATGAAAATGCCCAATTCCCTTTTCAAGCTATCTAAATTAATGACCAACTAATGGCAATTGTGGCACTGGGTTTTTGGGTTTGTAAAGGTTGAGACATTTTCCCTAAGTTGCCAGGGGTTACTTTTTGTTATGGGAAAAGAGGGCTAATGTATCTGTCTATATAAAAATGGCCGTGTGTGTGTGTGTGTTTGTGGGTATGTTCCAGCATAACTCTGGAATGCCTCGAGCAATTTCAACCAAAATGGGTACAAAGATGATTTACTCTCTGGAAAAAAATACTGTGGGGGTAAGATACCCCTAACACCCCTCGGTGTGTATGTGTTCTGTTGAGATATAGCCTGTTGTGCCTTAAAATGGCTTCTACTGTACTGCCATAAAATGGCTTCCACTGTACAGCACAGTGGAGTTGCTATGATAATGGCTTCACAGTACTCCACAAGGGGGTTCCCTCTGGTAAGGGGGAAAATCCAACATTAGAAATTACGTTTGCTCCAAACATTTTCCCCCTATAAATAAATACCCGGACAACGCCAGGTTATCAGCTAGTTACAAATAAAAATAAATCTCTTGGCCACACACTAATCTACAGGTGTGCACAACTTTCCCTGCGTTGAAGAATGCCTTTGTTTTTCTAATAAGCTTACCATATATAGGTTTGCAATATCCAGACTAGAAATATGAACTGCTAGAGATACAGAGATATTGGCCCTCTGTACTTTTCCATTAAACATGACACTCAAAAACATAATGGCCTTGGTCAGTCAAAAGCAAAAAAATTTACGTTGAATTGTAATCAAAGTTAAATACATTTAATATGACTGTTTGCAAGCCGTGTCTACAATAATTTCCCCTTTCTGTAATGATTGCTTTTATGATTTGGTGACCATATTGGGAGGTCTCTAAAGATGACAGTTATAGCTTTTGAGCTGCATGTATCCTTGGGATCTCAAAATTGTAAACTGGGAATATTCCAGCGCATTGTTACATTGGAAAAAAGTAGGCTATTTTTCTGATTATGATGCCATCGAAATAGGCAGAAGCAGCATGTGGGATATCTTCTCCTTCCCTTGACTGATTCTGGAAAGGACATCATAATAAAACCGTGGCATTTCTCTACATTGTTCAAAATGCATTGTTTATTTGTTTGTTGATCTGCTTCAATGAGAAGAGACATTTGCAGATGTAATCTTCCCTGGATGACCTGAGAGATTTTTTAAAGCAGAAAACAATCTCTTTTGGAAGGTGATGACGGAGAGAGTTTCACTGCAGCAGCTGTTTGAAAGTTTGGTCCAAAGAAAAACCATTACAATTTGCTCCACTTTAAGAGATTATCAAACTTCCAGGCATGGCCTCTGGGAATCCTCAAGGATTCTTCTTTCAGATGCAACAGAAGGTCAAAGGGACAAGGGAGATTAATTTAAACTTTGCATGTATTTTGTCTTTGGAAGATTCGGTTACTTTAGCTACTCCTATCCGCCTGCCTCATTTTCCTCTCCTAAGTTTAGTTAATCTTTAGCTATCATTCGATGCAACACTGTTCCCATCAGGGCTCAGTCAAAGTTACTGATTGACTGTGTTCATCTATTTTAGGTTAAATTAATTAATACATTACCTGGTCTATACAACAGAGTGAATAATCAATGAACGAAAACAGGCCAACTTCACTCCATGCAACAAGCCATAAAAATCTAATATAGGTTACCCCAAACTCAGACAAATATTTTGCTAACATTTATATTTTTATCTGTTGTTTTTTTAATGTACATACTCTTTTCTGAGGATTTTTCCTGCTATGTGACTTCTCAGATTTTTGGTACATAGCATAAGTTTTCATTCTGCCCATTCTCAAATGATTGAAGAGTCAATTGTTGAGATGGGCTGCCATACAAATTGAATGAATGGATGGATGGTTGGAGGGACGGACTGACTGTGATGGGTTAACAATATGTCAAAGACTGATTCAGTTAACTGTGCATCATTCACTGTGCAATCACTAGACAGCTAGGTTAATTCCTCATGACTCAGATTGGATTGGTTTTTTAGTTGACTTAAAATGCCTTTGACAATTTCATTGTGTCATCAGATTTACACACATCACATAGTAGAATTATATGGTATATTATAGACTCCCGATTTTGTTGAATTATTGTAACATTTTTTTGCAGCAAAACAAGACGGGGTCTTTTAATGCCCTGAACAACTAAGACATTTATTATTAATGTTGTTTCATGGCTTATAGTCTAAGTCAGGGGTGTCAAATTCAAGGCCTGAAGGCCAGATCTGGCCCACGGTGCTTCTGCCAGCAAAAACAGGCTCATGAGTTCCGTTTTTGGCTGCGACGGCCTCCTGCAACCCTCTGTCAGTGAAAACGGAGATTGGGAGGACTGCCATTTTCACTGGAAGAGGGTTGCAGGAGGCGGTCACAGTCAAAAATGAAGCTTGGGAGCCTGTTTTTGCTGGCAAAGCACTTGGGTCACCATAGGTGCCAACACAAGTGAGATTGAACTGGCCACACCCCCTGGCCACACACCCCCAAGGTCAAACACAACTCTGGCTTCATAGAATCCTAGAGATCCAATTTTAAGTGTCCTGGGCAAATTTTCAAGCCTCCGTTGAACATAATGAAGAGGAGCCAATCACCAACTGGGCACACAGTCAAAAAGCTCTTGTTGTTATAAATGTTATAAAAGTTCATATTATAAATCATTGTCCCAGAGTGCTTCAATACTAGTTTTAACTGTATTTTAGTGGTGGTGGGAAACTCATGTGACAAATCCACCTGTTACCAGAAATGATGCAAAATCTGCTGGGTTGAGAACATGAAGGACCAACAACAAAGCAGAACTTTAAACAGTGAACGGTCATTCCAAATGTCTGGATGGGTGTTTATTTTGATCACCACGATATAAAAAGTATGTTAAGGCTCTAGAAAGAATGCAGAGAAGAGCAATAAAGATGATTAGGAGACTGAATGCTAAAACACATGAAGAATGGTTGCAGGACCCCAATATGTCTAGTTGAATGAAAAGAAGAACTAAGGGTGGCATGATAGCAGTGTTCCAATATCTAAGGGGCTACCACAAGAAAGAGTGGGTCAACCTGTCCTGAAGGCAGGACAAGAAGCAATGAATGTAAACTAATCAAGGAGAGAAGCAACCTAGGAGAAATTTCCTGACAGCCAGGACAATAAACCAGTGGAATGACTTGCTTTTAGAAGGTCTCCATCACTGGAGGTTTTCAAGAAGAAATTGGACAGTTATTTGTCCAGAATGATATGATTTCCTGCCTGAGCAGGAAATTGGACTAGGAGAGGTCCCTTCCAACTCTCTTAGTCTGTTTCTTACACATATACTTGCTTTTTCACATAGGGACTGAAAAGTGAAATGGCCAATATTTTGGAAGCTCAATTCCTTTCTATTTTCAAAGGAAAACAGACATATTCTATCTATGAGGACTAAGAATGACCCTTCCTTTGCTTTTTGATGGCTAAAATAAAATGCATTGAAAAAAATTAGCAAGGATTTGTATTCCAGAAAGCAATTTGCTCATCAACGATCTGGAAAAAAATTATACTTCTGATATGTAATATTTAGACAGCTATGTAACACAACTCTATCTGTTTATTTCTGCCTAATTTCTTTCAACATTACATTAGTTGTGATTGGGACAGGGGATCTATCAGGATTGATGTAATGCTGGCTTCAACGTTGTGCCATACCACTGATCCATCTAGGGCAGGGGTGTCAAACTCAAGGACCGTGGATCAGATCTGACCCACAGGGTCATTAGATCTGGCCCACGGGGCCACCCTGGAAATAGCAATGGACCGGCCTGTGGTGCCTCTGCCAGCGAAAATGGAGCTCAGGGGGGCTGCGCACAGCTCCATTTTAACTGGCAGAGAGCTGCAGGAGGATTCCCCCCAGCCCCCCCTCCCCGGGCCATCACAGGTGCCCCCTGACATGATGATGTCAAGCTGGCCATGCCCATCCTGGCCACGGCCATCAGGTCCCCCAAGGGCAAACACAACCCTGATGCGGCCCGCAATGAAATCGAGTTTGACAACCTGGATCTAGGGGTTACAGTGTATAAACTAATCTATCTTGTGTGGTTGACTAGTTGCAGAATTATCAGGTTGAGCAAGGCATAGATGAGTAGTATCTTTAGCACCTTTGCTAGATTTTTTCGCTCTTTAGCAGGAACCATGAGATTGAACTTGAGCTTTCTGTACACAAAAGGTCTGGGTTTTTATGATATACTAGGCTTGGTTAAAATGAGATTGGATAGTTTGTAGTTAATGTAATGGAAATTCATCAATTATCATAGCATGTTATGTGAACTAGGACTATTGTATTTAGCCATGATGCTGTTTATTTGTTTCAGGGTATAATATATCAAGGAAACAGAGTAGTTATAATTTATTAATTTGGGTTTAGGATGTATTGTATTTTAGCAACCCAGCTAATAGTTTTTCTGTCATTGAATGTGTAGCTCCTCCTTTATTAATACTACCATGTTTTCCTGAAAATAATACCCAGTCTTATTTACTTTTGGGGCCCGAAATAAGCACTGGGGCTTATTTTCAGAGATGTCCTAATTTCAAGGTGGTTGTGGAGCTGCCTGATGCACACACCGGCTTACCTCAGGGCCTCATGGCTCCACGCCCCAACAACTGCCTAGTGGCGGCAGCACCAACAACCATGTGCAATAGGAGCCCATGTGGCTGCTGGCTCACTTCTTCCGGCACTAGTGCGGTACTGGAGCAGGAGGCCAAGCGATACAGTCAGGCAAAACACTCCGTTCCCAAGTGACTCATTGGTGCCCAAATACTTTTCACCCGGATGGAAAATGAGGGAGATTCAAAGCTGTATCTGCTTGTATTTGGGATGCTTTGAAACTGAGCATCCCATTTGCAAGCAGATGAAGCTTCATCTCCCTCAGCGAAAAGTGCATGACGGAGCCCACCTCTGTCTCTGCACTTGGACTTACAAGTATCTGCACTGCGCCAAGCGGCCAGCAGGCCACACCCATTTCCCTGGGCTTATTTTTGAGGTAGGGTTTATATTAGGCCCACCCCCAAAATCAAGCTAGGGCTTGTTTTCAGGGTGTGTCTTATTTTTGGGAAAACATTGCAATATTTTCAATATTAACTGGTCGTAGTTAATCTCCAACAAGATCTGGAAGGGAGTTTTTTCCTGACTCTACCTGAAAGCATGCGAGCAAGGTTAAAGCTGACGGTCTGTTGCATGTATACCAGGTCATACACTGCTGTACTTCATCATATGTTGCAAGCAGTTTCTTTTACTTTGGTGGGGGAGGGAAGAAGGGGGTGTTTCATTAGAGAAAATGGTGGAAATACAAACACTGGAATGTTTGTGGTGAAAGGGAAGAGATAGAACCCAGAGCAAATTGTAACGTGTCTCTTATAAGAGTTGTTCTTTCACTGGGTTCACTGATTTCAGAGTTTCCTGTTTGAAAGTTGAGCAATAACACCAGGATTGTAATTTATCTTAGTCACTCGGTCTGTGCCCCTGTTCCCACCTCAACCCCCATTTGCCAAAATCTGCTCTACAACTGTTTTCCACTTGGATATACTTCTCCCCTTCTTGAGAAGGGTGCATTCTGTCTGTACTTTGAAGTAATTGTTAATCATTGCAAGACGTTCTCTCCTTCACATAGATAAGCACGAAGCACTGAAGTAATACTCATTCAGCCATTAAAAAGGCAAAAAAACAAAACAAAAGAATGACCCCACAGAAAAGGAAAATTGCTGGCTGAGAAATCAGCAGAACTTTAAATCAAGCCACAGATGGTTTGTCCTGTGGACTGTCTTTCTTTCTATCCCTCTAAAATGGACTCTGCTCCTACTTTTTGGGGTGGGTGGGGTGGGAGGAATGAATTGACCATTCTGTTTTTAACTTGCTGTCTGCTTCATAGGTATTAAACAGCTTAAGCTGCCCGCTTTTCTTTATTTGCACATCACTTTAAGCCCCCCCCCCCATGTGCTCTAACAAAGAATATTTATTTATTTGTATGTTTGTTTTATTCATCCATTCTGTCATAGTTATATAGTGTGTATTGGAGGTGATGACCCTTTGAGAGGTGTATGCAATGAAATTTCATTTTAATGTATGCCGATTAGTGTACATTCAAAGTAGCAATAAAGTTTATTCTGTTCTGTTCTATTCCTATTAAGCAGTATATAAGTCTAAGTGCTATTGCTATCTCCCTTGGGTATAGTTTTAAAAAAACAAAACCCCAACCCTCTAGTTTTCAGGTGGAAGAATGAGTTAGGTTCACACATTGCTCTAAGCCTGTGATGGTGAACCTTTTTGAAAAGGTGTGCCAAATTTTTTTGTGTCCATGCGATAGCTCGTGCATGTGTGCCCACACCCACGATGCAATGTGCTCTGCTCACCTGCACATGGACATGTGACACCCTCCCCCCATGTGGGAGGGGGAGTTTTTGCCCTCCCCAGACTTCGGAGGCTTTCCCGAAGCTTGGGGAGGGCAAAAACAGCCTCCCCCAGCCCCCCGGAGGCCCTCCAGAAACAGATCAGTTCTGAACTTCCAGTTGGCCCCATTGGGCCTGTTTTTCACCCTCCCCAGGCTCCGGAGGCTTTCCTGAAGCCTGGGGAGGGTGAAAACGGCTTCTGCCGGCCCTTCGGAAGGCCAAAAATCAACTGGCTAGCACACACATGCATGCTGGAGCTGACAGTTCATGTGCCAGCAAATATGGCTCAGGGTGCCACCTGTGGCATGCGTGCCATAGGTTTGCCATCATGGCTCTAAGCTAATAAGATGGTCTATATAGTTTTGGCTTAGTAAGTATGTATAAATTCCTGCACTTTTGTCTGTAAATCATGGTTTATTGCTTACTTTATTGTGCAAATCAGCCTAAAACTATAGATGGTTGGCAGCCCTCCCTCCCTCCTTCCCTCCCCCCCTTGCATTCTAATCTACAGAAACATTGAAAATACAGTTTTTCCTATGCATCTTCTATGAAAACTTGCAGGAGGAACACATTCTATGTGATCTCTGTTCTGCATGTTTTTTTTTAGAATAGTGGAGGATGTGGGCTTGGCAATAGGCTATGTTTCTCTTGTAAGACGAACATGGGGAAAGGTTCTATTTTGATCCCTGGGAACCACTCTGTGGGAGTGAGCAAATACCCTCATCCATATTCAGTCAACCACAAGAGGGCAGCCAACATTAGGCTTTTCAGGATCTCCTTCTTGCTCCCTAGTGGTCATTCAGATTTTTGCAGCCGAGTTTGGATACTTCTCACCCATACCAACTTTCCTGTTCTTTCTTATACAATATACAGGTAGCCCTTGGTTTACAATCCTAGTAGCTACTATTATTGTCATAGGTTATGACAGTTGTAAATTGAGTCATCTACATGACTGATGCAATTTTACAACCGTTTTTGCGGCGGTCATTAAACAAATGCCTTGATCATTATGCCATGATCGTTAAATGAACCAATAATTCACTATAGTCGGGTTCAAAATAGATGCCAGGTTTTTGGCAAAACTGTTGCAAAATGTGGTCAGATGACCGCGGGGCACTAAGAATGGCCATAAATGCAGACCAGTTTCTGAGTGCCCAAAGTGCAGTCATGTGACCTTTGTGAGGGGCAGCCTTTACTACCTGTAATGCTTTTGACTCATTTGTTTAATTGGCTTCTCTATATCTAGTTTTAAGACTTGTTTAGAAAACTGATCATGGTTTCAGTTATATTTATGCAGAAATACTGAAAATCCAAAATGGTTCACAAACCTTTAAGCATCACTGTATGTGTTTTAATGCAGATTGATTGGAGTACCCAATCTAAGTTTATATGAAACTCAGACTGGTAATATTAATTTGCTCAAATAACCTCTTGTTAGACTTCCCCAGAGTGGTGCTTTCAAAGTATGTTATGATTATAACACCCTAACTTTCCAATCATGAATGGCCAGGCAGGTTGAATATTTGTCTCCCTACCATACTTGGAAGAATACTGACCTATATCAACCTTTTTTCTTACCTGCCCAAAGGTGACTTTTTCTCCTCTAACCAGGGGTGGGTTTCAACCGGTTTGCGGCGGTCCCTGCGAACTGGCTGGTCGCCGAACCCGGAAGTAAGTAACTTCCGGGAACAGCGAAGGGCGCGCCCGCCCGCCCGCAGTCCTTACCCGGTTTTGACGAGTTCTGCGCTTCCACGCATGCGCAAGACGCATACAGCGCCTGCGCGATCGTCCAGGAGCAGCTGGAGCGTCGTGCAGATGCTAGTACGCATGCGTGCACTGCGCGTGTGCATGAGGACGCCGCCGGCCCCGTTCCAACCAAACCGGTTGGAACGGGGCGAGAAACCCACCCCTGCCTCTAACCATTCACATTTTATACTTTTGTAATTTTCTGCTTATATGTTTTGGCTTTAGACCAGAACCTGAAACTGGGTATTCATATGGTTTCGATAAAATTCCCCGAACACAGACAATACATCTTCTTAAGTACGTCTTCCTGTAAGATTGGAGGGTGATATCAAATAACTAATATTTTATTGGTGGTAGATACTGTAGGTATCTGGAAAAGATATGGCTGTGAATCTCCATAAGTTAGAAAGGAATTGTAGGCACAACAGTTTACAGAACAAGCCTGCAAATGCTTCAAAGCAGGGAAATAAAATAGAAACAAAGGGAAAAACAAAGAAAATCCATTCGCCTTTTGAAAAAGCTCCTTTGAGACAAACATGACCTGGATGACTGAGCATCTCCATAGACATTTGAAATTTTAGGTTGAGAAGGTCCAGGTTTTTTTTTACTAATTAAGAGGACACCTAACATATTTAGATTCAAGATACAAGAAAGAGATCAAGTAATGAAAGACGGAACCTTTTAACATCCACGGGGAGCAGGTGTGTGGATATTTTCCCCTTACTTGAAACTCTTATTGAAAAACCAACAAGTTCCAGACAGCCTTTGGCTGAAACCTGTATATCTTAAGTTTGCAGAAATATTAGCCTGGTGGGAGAGGTCCAGGGATCTGAACTGACAGCAGTGTGAAAGCAAGAAAGGAAATAAATCAGCTGCCGGAGAGATGGAAGGCCTCTCTAGGTTATTAAACAAAGAAAAATAAGAATGGGAAAAACGAAGGATTCTTCTTTGTTCAAACTTATGCTAGTGTTGATACAGGAGTAGTAGCATGATTTTTTTTTTAACTTTAATATAATTGGTCATGGGAAAGGAACAGGATAAAATAAGGATTGTTTTGCTGGATTGATTCATATTGCCTTTTTTTCATCTAAATTTCCAGTTGAGTCTCGTATTCTGTTTCTACAAGCGGGCGAGATAATCTTTCAGTTTGAAAAAATTCGTCTTGTTTGTTTAATAAAACCTTCCTGACCTCTGACCTCCAGATGTCTGGGACTTCAGTCAGTCAGTTTCTCAGCCAATAAGACAGACTTTTTTTTTACTTCTTTCTTTTTCTTAAAAATAACATAACCCAAAGCATCATACACTGACAAGCTCTAGCACAATGAAAACAACAATCCTAACCTCAGATTAGTTTTAATACTCAGGGTCCAATGCCAAAGAACTTGGTGATTAGAAGAATGTCAAAGGTTAAGCTGTAGTAGTTCTGTGTAGCTAAGTACAACATGGAGCCAAGGCAAGGTTGCTGCTTTCTCAAAAGTTGCAGTTTGATCAGGAATAGCAAAGAATAAAAAGATAGAGACAAACAGACACTATCAGTTGCATACAAGGAAAACCAGTACAAAATGTTTTACAGATGGCACCTGGCACCAACAAGGTTAGCTAAAATCTTAACAAATACCTCCCCAAAATGTTGGAAATGCGGCTTCCACCACAAAACCGCGGTAGACTAAAGCCCGTGTGACTAAAGCGCAGTGACAAAACTGCACCGTCAAAACCGCGCGACAACAGCGCGCCGACAACAGCGCACCGACAGAAGCGCGCTGTAACATAACCCTAAAAATAACCCTAAACCTAACCCTAAACCTAATGCTAAACCTACCCTAAACCTACCCTAACCCTAACCCTAAACCTAACCCTAAACCTAACCCTAAACCTAACCCTAAACCTTACCTTAAGTTAAATTGTGCTTCTGTCGGCGCGCTGTTGTCGGCGCGCTGTTGTCGGCGCGCTGTTGTCGGCGCGCTGTTGTCGGCGCGCTTTTGACATCGCGGTTTTAGCGCCGTGGTGTTGTCGGCGCGCTTTTGACGTTCGCGGTTATGTCGTGCCACAGGAAATGCGAATCAATACACGGAACATATTACCATTTATGGTGGACCTGTGAGGAGGCTAAAAAGTTTTGGAAAATGATCAAAAATTGGCTGGAGGCAATAACAGGGGTTAAAATAGAATGGAAACCTGAAGTTTTTTTTATTAGGAATTATGTCTGCGAAATACAAAAAAGAAATCCAGTATTTAATACTATATATAATTACAGCAGCAAGGATTGCCTTTGCCCAGAAATGGAAAAACAAATTAATTCCAAGCGAAGATGAAATAATAAGAAAGGTTATGGATTGTGCTGAAATGGACAAACTAACTAAAGAAATCCAGGGAAAAGAAGAATCAGAATTCTACCAGATATGGGATAAATGATGTAGGTGGATGGAGGAAAGAAACAAGAATCAATGAAGGAATATAACAAAACTCAAAAAATAATAGCTATGAGTAAAATAAGAGGGTTAAGAATGGTGAAATCCAAATGAAATACAATAGAAAGGGAATATAAGGTGAGTGGTATCTATTGATAATTGCTATTAGAAAGAACAGGAAGCTCCTGTTCGTATTATATTGTGTAAATGTAGTGTACGTCTAGGTTTTGTGTGTGTGTATTTTACATGTTAATAAAACATTAAAAAAAGGTAGAGACAAACAAGTCTTCTCTGAGAAGGACAGTCTATGGCACTGATGGCGAAACTTTTTCGCCTCGGGTGCAAAAAGCACACGTGCGCACACTGTTGCACACACTCGCATGCCCACCCTCATAATTTAATACCCCCTGCGCCGTGCCTCCTGTGCATGCGTGCGTGACACCCCTCCCCGGCTCCCGGCGCATGCATGCAGGGCTTTCTTGGAGCCTGGGAAGGGCAAAAATGGGCTCCCCCGCCCCACTGGAGGCCCTCTGGAGGCCAGAAACACCTCATTTTCTGACTTCCGGTGGGCCTGGTAGGTCCGTTTTTGGCACTCCCCAGGCTCTACAGGCTTTCTAGGAGTCTGGGGAGGGTGAAAAATGACACAACATGCAACCGGAAGTTCGGGAACAGACTTGCGGGTTGCCTGTTGGGCCATTTTTCTCCCTCCGGAGGTTTCAGGAGACTTCTCTGCAGCCTCCGGAGGGTGAAAAACAATCCAACGGGGCAAACTGGAAGTCTGTTCCTGAACTTCCAGTTTGTGTGTTGGGCGGTTTTTTGCCCTCCGGAGGCTTCAGGGCAATGCCTCGCGTGCCCTCAGAAATGGTTACTATGCCACCTGTGGCATGCATGCCATAGGTTCGCTATCACGGGTCTATGGTGCAGAGCCAAGGTGGCGCAGTGGTTAAATGCAGCACTGCAGGCTAAATGCAGCACTGCAGGCTACTGCTAGATCAGCAGTTCAGCGGTTCAAATCTCACCGGCTCAGGGTTGACTCAGCCTTCCATCCTTCCGAGGTGGGTAAAATGAGGACCCAGATTGTTGGGGGCAATATGCTGACTCTCTGTAAACCGCTTAGAGAGGCCTGAAAGGCCTATGAAGCGGTATATAAGTCTACTGCTATTGCTATTGCTATTGGTGTGGACTGAAGTGGTATCTAGTCTAGAGAAAAGAAAAAGTTGGGTTGATATGATAGCAGTTATTCCAGGGGGGCTGCACACAAACAAGAGGGAGTCAACCTATTTTCCAAAGCACCAGAAGGCAAGACGAGAAACAATGGATGGAAACTAATCAAGGTGAGAAGCAACCTGGAATAGTGGAGACACTTCCTAACAGTGAGGACATCTAACCATTGGAACAGCTTGCCTTCAGAAGTTGTGGGTGCTCTATCACTGGAGGTTTTTAAGAAAAGACTGGACAACCACTTGTCTGAAATGGTGTAGAGTCTCCTGCTTGAGCAGAGTGTTGGAGTAGAAGACCTTCAAGGTCCCTTCCAGCTCTATCACATTGAAGTTTAGTGGGTCAATGGGATTTAATCAGTTTGAAGATTAAAAGTCTGTTCATTGGACTTTTAGAAATCTGAGATGCTTACTGATCCTATAAGAAACAGGACACTGTACTCAGTGGTGGGATTCAATTTTTTTTTAACCGGTTCTGAGGATGTGACTTGGTGGGCATGGCAGGCATGGCAGCTGAAGGATACCGCAAAATCCCCATTCCCTCCCCACCCCACTTAACTACTTTCCAGCTCCATTCTCCTGTGCAGGGCAACAGAAGAAGACAGGGGACTCTGATCAGCTGGGACTTGGAGGCAGAGAATAGATGGGGGCATGGCCAGCCAGAGGTGGTATTTGCTGATTCCGCTACCGGTTCTCCAGAACTGGTCAGAACCTGCTGAATGCCACCTCTGAAGGGTGGGGATAGAAATATAGGAAATGTATACATCTTTTAGCCTTCTTCACTCTTCTTTCCTTACCCTGAAACATGCTTGATTCAGTCCTTCACAAGTCACTCATTTTCACTTAAAGGAAGTTGCATTCATTGCCGTTAATGTAAGTCAAGGATTTAAATAGTAGTTGTCCTGAGCAGGTGGAATTCCGTTCTCAAGTCAAACCTTACTACTTTGGCATTTGTTCCACAGCATTATTTCATAATCCAGGATTCCTATTTCTTTTAAGGAAATATTACTGAAACATAATACTCTCTTTCTAGCCAGTTTATATATTTTGCCAAGTGTATATTGTATGGGATATACTTTTTTTTTTTTTTTTGCTTTTTCTGTCCAGGATACAGTTCTTTCCTGATCTATACAATCCAATGCGGGAAAATGTTTTAGCTATACAAATATATTTATAAACTCCTTTGTAGCCAATTAGAGTTTTCAAGGGGATATTTAAAATAAAAAATAAAACACGTTAAGCTGGAAGCCACGTTGAAGTCATCAGATTAATTGAAGTCTCTATTAATAGAGAATTGGAAACCTGTCATCTTAAATTAAAAACTAAGCAGAATCAAAACTGTTTATTTGTCTGCTTGATGCTAAAGAAAGTAGATGCTTGTCTAGCAGGCATTAGAAAGGAATTCCAGACCAAGAATGCTATACCAGAAACTTAACCACTCTTGTTTTGTGGGAACAATCTACCAGTATTTTATTTATCCTTTTATCTTTGTAAGCT
This sequence comes from Thamnophis sirtalis, assembly GCF_051295495.1. Lineage (NCBI taxonomy): Eukaryota > Metazoa > Chordata > Lepidosauria > Squamata > Natricidae > Thamnophis > Thamnophis sirtalis. The sequence continues at coordinate 14,792,150 of NW_028261386.1, read as the reverse complement.
GCCTGGAGTGATTGTGAGTTGGGCAGTCATAGAAATGTTCGTTCATTCATTCATTCATTCATTCATTCATTCATTCATTCATTCATTCATTCATTCATTCATTCATTCATTCATTCATTCATAAATATATGCATCTATACATAGGTAAAGGTAAAGGTTCCCCTTGCACATATGTGCTAGTCATTCCTGATTCTAGGGAGCGGTGCTTATCTTTGTTTCAAAGCCAAACAGCCAGTGTTGTCCGAAGATGTCTCCGTGGTCATGTGGCCGGCATGACTAAACGCCAAAACGCACGGAACACTTTTATCTTCCCATCAAAGGTGGTTCCTATTTTTCTACTTGCATTTTTACATGCTTTCGAACTGCTAGGTTGGCAGAATCTGGGGCAAGTAATGGGAGCGCACTCCATTATGCGGCGCTAGGGATTCGAACCGCCGACAAGCTCAGTGTCTTAGCCACTGAGTAACAACAATTTAAAAAACCCCAAACCCAGAGTTCTGTAATGTCTACTTCAAATCCTACTTGCAAAAACTGCTGATTTTTCAAAGTCTCTGAACCATCAAAAAGCATATCCTGCAAATGCTATTATTCACAACCAGGAGAGTGCTTAAGAAATGCGGGTTTTTCTTGTTATTCACACTTGTTAAGTGTGATACAGAAGTGTTTTATAATAACCCTGCAGAAAAATTCAGCATTATCAGCCAGTCAGGGGTGGGTTCCTGCCAGCATTACTGCCAATTCGGTACGCAAACAAAATGTGCATGTGCTTTGAATGCATGCGCGCTTGTAACTAAAAAGGTCTGTGCATGCGCATGTTAGAAAAGGATTTTTTTTTACAATGAAGATTGTTCTGCACATGTGCAGGACCAAAAATCAAGATGGTGCTGCTGCCGATAGAACCGGTTCGGGTGCGTGGCAGGCCAAGTTACTACCTACTCAGCCGAACCGGTCCGAATCGTTAGGAACCCACCTCTGCAGGCAGTACATTTCTTAGAAAAAGGTAAGTTAGATTTATTACAGTCAAAAAGACCACCATGATACTTCTGTCATTCAATCTCTGTCTTCTAAGTCTTTGATGGCCTCATTTTGCCATGGCTGCCTGTCAACTTATCAAAGGGCTTTGACAATGTAGAAGCTGACTCAAGGATGGAATAGCCATTTTAAAAACAAATCCTGTTGTCCCTTTTTATCTGTTTTTAAAAAATTTGTAAAATAATTGGGTTTCCACGTAAACAGAGTTCATGATTAACTTGTCTCACATCCTTAACTGTTGCAAGTACTTAAACAAATAGCAATAGCAGTTAGATTTATATGCCACTTCATAGTGCTTATATACCCTCTCTAAGCAGTTTACAGAGTCAGTATATTGCCTCCAACAATCTAGGTCTTCATTTTACCGACCTCAGAAGGATGGAAGGCTGAGTCAACCCTGAGCTGGTCAGAATCGAACTCCTGGCAGTGAGCAGTGAGTTAACTGCAATGCTGCATTCTAACCACTGCGCCATCATGGCTCCTGTGGATAGATACCCATCCCTGTCTAAGCTTTCAATTTGTTTTTCTTATTTTGTTTGTCCCTCTCATCTCTTCTTTTTTTATTAGGGTTGGGAGTGAGCATTACCCTGCCTTCCCAGCACAAAGATTGAACACTACTAACCCCAACAGAAACCAACAATTCTTTTGTGAAGCTGCGCAGTTGTTAAGTGTAAGGTCCCATGACCTTTCTGACTTACTCCATCAGTTCTCTTGGTTGTGGCTATGGTTGTTAAACATGACTGTGACTTGAGTCTTCCTGGTGTCTTCCTTAATCAACTTTGCTTGTCATAAGCCAGCTGTGAAGGTTACAACTTTTTTATTAGGGTTACAACTAGTGATCAAGTGACCAAATGGATGCTGTGATGGCTGCAAATTTGAGATGCTGTCATACGTCTTGTTGTCAACACCGCTGAAACTTTGAATGGTTGCTGAATGTGTGGACAGTAAGCAAGGACTAAGCTGGAAACTTGGGCTTCCAGGGGCTTGTTTGGCAGATTCTCTGTAAATTTTGCAAAAGACTCCCTTAGAGAATCTTTAAATTATTTATTTTATTTTTAACTGTGATCTACAGGTAGAAAATTGACCAGTCCGGAGACTATATCTGGCTATGAAGTTAGCTGCATTGCCATCTTTTAAACATTTGAGAAGAACTAGGGGGATATAATAGAGGCCTTCCAATGTTTGAGGGGCTGCCACAGAGAAGAGGAGGTTGAACTATTCTCCAAGCACCCGAACGCAGGACAAGAAGTAATGAATGAAAAATTATCAAAGAGAGATCCAACTAGAATTAAGGAGAAATATTCTGACAGTGAAAACAATTAATCAGTGGAATGGCTTATCTTCAGAAGTTGTGGGAGTTCCATCATTGAAGGTTTTGTCCAGAATGGCATAGGACCATGATGGTGAACCTATGGCACTTGTGCTGGAAGTGGCACATAGAGCCATCTCTCCAGGCACATTAGCTGTCACCTATTGCTCTTCTGGGTTCCAGTGTGCCGGCCAGCTGGTCTTCATGAGCATGGGAGTGCCGGAAATGGGAAAAGTGGATCCCCAGTGCTCATGCGCATGCCAGAAAGATGATCTTCTGGTTTCCGGTGCATGCATGTACTCCGGCCAGCTGGTCTTTGTGTGTGCATGTACACCAGAAACCGGAAGATAATCTTCCCAGTGTGCATGCACACCCAGAGACTGTTCTTCCGATTTCCGGCATACGCATGTATGCCCCAGTAGTGGAGTCCAGATCCCGGTGCAACTGGTACAGTGCAATGGGGCTGGGCGTCCACCACATACACCTGCGCAGCATGCGCATGCGTACTTACCACCTGTGACACTCCGTGATGCTCCAGCTGCTTGGCGGAGCATCGTGCAGGCGCTGTACGCTCCGTCTCCGTGCGCAGAAACCCCGAAAACGTCACATACTGGTAAGGAGCATGGGCGGGTGGGTGGACCCTCCTGAGCACCGTACTGGAACAGTACCTGGTACTCCCGGCAGGCATCAGTACGCCCGTACTGGGGCGTACCGGTTGTAACCCACCACTGGCGTGACCCTCCCCCCGTTTTTGGCACTTAGTGCCAAAAAGGTTCTCTAACACTGGCATAGGGTCCCCTGCTCGAGCAGGGGGTTGGACTAGAAGACCCCCAAGATCCCTTCTCTGTATTCTGTATTCTATTCCAAATCTAGATTCTTGGCCTATCCTTGAATATGCTATGCTGCCGCTAAGCAGACGACAGCTGTCTGTGGGCAGGGGGCGTCCTTTTGTAAGATCTGAAAGTTTTGGACTTTCAATCTCTCCCTGGAGAGGCTGTTCTAAAATATCAAAGAGAGATATTGCATTACTTGCAGACTTAACTTTTTTGTTGTAATATATTGGTCAACTTTCAGCTGTTTCGGGGGTCTGAAAGTAGCCTGCCTTTCCCCCCACCCCCCACCCCGTGTTGACAGCATTCCTTTTCTCCAATCTGATCACTCAGTGTGCCAGAAGGTTCAGGCAAGCGGTGTGGAGTTTTTAGCATAGTAAAAAAAAAAAAAAAAAGTAAAATAGAAGAGTATAAAATGAAATGAAATAAGATGTAAGAAGAGAAATAGAAGCAACCTCTCTGAGAGGCGTTTCCTTGTCACCACCTGTCAGGTTCCCAAAACCAAGAAAGGCACACCGAAGCAGTTTCTTTTCTGTTCCTCACCTAGACAGAAATCTCCAAATTAAAGCAACTACTGTATTTTTTGGAGTATAAGACACACCTTTTTCCCCTAAAAAAGAGGCCGAATATTCGGGTGCGTCTTATACACTGAATACAGCACTTTTTTTTGCCTCCTGAAACCCCGGGCCGTGCATAGCCTTTAGGGAGGCTCCTGGGCCTGGGGAGGGCAGAAATGAGTGAAAATGGGTTGTGCTGCTTATAAGCATTGGTACCTTCTTTTAAGAAGCCAGGTTGTGCCACAGTTAGCCAGCTGGGGTTGTTGTTACACCAGTCAAATAGCTGGGATACCAGTGCGGATGGGCGAGTGAGTGTGTGGTGATCAGTCTCTCTCTCTCAACAAGCTGGGAGGGAATTGAGCACTTCCTCTCTCAGGTTTCCAAGCTTGTAAATGTTTATGTCCCTGTGGGAAAGGAGATGAGCTGAGTGTTGCCTTGGGAAAGGATGGGGAGGAGGGCACTTCAGTCAGCTTTTCCAGAGCAGTTTTTTTCTTAGCACAGAGAGCAATTTTAACCCCTTTTCCTCATACAGTACAGATCCTGAAGAAATCAGTTTCTGGTTAATTTTATTTTCTTAGCTCCTCTCAGGCAAGGGATTACTGTTCCTTGACGGGCGGGAAGAAACCCAGTTTAACTATACCTGTGAGATAAACGTTCCCCTCGCACATATGTGCTAGTCGTTCCTGACTCTAGGGGGTGGTGCTCATCTCTGTTTCAAAGCCGAAGAGTCAGTGCTGTCCGAAGATATCTCCGTGCGTCTTCGGTGTTCAGTCATGCCAGCCACATGACAGTACTGTGGGAATTAGTATGGTACGAGGGGATGGTATGAGGGGAAAAACTGTCTTTGTGTCTAGTTGTTTTGACATGCAATGCCCTGTAGCAGCATCTTGTGGGGAGGAATGGAAACAGTTTCTGTCCAGGATGTGAGGGGTCTGTGGCAGAGTTGGGTTCCTACCAGTTTAGACTGGTTTGGCTGAGTAGGTAGTAACTCGGCCGGCCACGCCCCTGAAATGGTTCTATCAGCGGCGCCATAGGCACCGCCATCTTGTTTTTTGCTTCTGTGCAAAAGCATTTTTTACCTACTGCACATTTGCCCATAGCGCACATCCAGTGAGCGCAAAGAGCGTGCATGCCCAAAGCGCATCCCTTAGCGAACCGGCAGTAGAAGAAGCAGGAACCCACCCCTGGTCTGTAGATATTTTCTCAGCCCTCCTTCTGACCTGTGCAATATACAGGTCCTCAATAGAAGGCAGGCTGGTTGCAACTGCTGACTGCAGCCCCAACTATCCATTGTTGGGTTAAATTAGAATAAAAATCATTCATATTTTTATGAAGCAAAGGTAAAGCAGGAAGCAATGCCTGGATAAGTTACAAGGTAACAAGATGGCTGACAGTCAACTGCCAAGACCAATGTTCCCTGTAATTTTTTTTCAGTGTGAGCGGAAAAGTATAGTGTTTGAGCGGCACATTTTCATGCCTGAGCACCTTAATTTTTTTCACAGATGTCACCTAAGACAACAACGAAATCAGTATTATTTGAAACTCAAAGTTATGTTTATTCAAGGTACCCGCTTAATTAAAAGTGTTATATAATATCAGTATCACTTAACAACGGTCCTGCTTAGCAACCAAAATGTTGGCTCAGAAACTCTGGCATTGAAGCGTGCAAGTCTTAAAGCTGTCAAGTTACAAGACCCTCGCACCCCTAACCCCTTAGGAAAAAACCCCCAGGGATCTTCAAACCTGACAGCCTTAAGCCTTGTGGACTTCAACTCCCAGAATACTTTTCCGCTCACACTGAAAAAAAATTAGAGGGAACATTGCTGACGGGGTGAAGCATAGCTTGCATTGTTCCTAGTGCGGATTCTTTTCCCAGCCTTGGCAGCTGAAGTCCTCCGTCCCTCCCTTATTCCTGTTTCCTTTTCCTTCATTATATTCAATTGTTTCAATATTAAGTGTAATTCTTCCTTCCTAACATTTTTCCATTTTTTTCCTTATATTCTTTTCCATTTCAACATTGTCTTTGTTCCTTCCATTCTTCCTTCTTTCAATCCTTCCAATATTTTTTCCTTCATTCCCTTGTCTGTTTCAATATTAAGTACATTTCTTCCTTTCTTCCTATACTTTTTCCCATTTTCTTCCTTATATTCTTTTCCATTTCAACATTGTCTTCCTTTTTTCCTTCCTTCCTATACGTCTTTCCATTTTCTTCCTTATATTATCTTTTCTGTTTCAACAGTCTTTGTTTCTTTCTTCCTTCCTTCCTTCCTTCCTATACTTCTTCTTTCATTCATTATATTTTCTTTTCCATTTCAATATTAAGTGTAATTCTTTGTTCCTCCTTCCTTCTTTCAATCCTTCCAATACTTTTTCCTTCATTCTCTTTTCCTTCAATATTAAGTGCAATTCCTTCCTTCCTTCCTTCCTTCCTAAGTTATTTCCATTTTCTTCCTTATATAATATTTTCTGTTTCAACATAAAGTGCCTTCCTTCCTTCCCTCCCTCCCATCCCTTTCTTTATGTTTTCTTCATGCTTTCTTTTCTTTTTCCTCTGCTCTTTTTAAATCCCCCCCCTTCTTCTCCTCCTCTACATTTAGGTTGGATTAGTTTGTACAACGGTCATCAAACTTCTGAAGTAAAAATAAATAAATCATATTTAAGAAGAAGAAGAAAAAGGAAGACGTTTTTAGTTAAGTCAAACGTTTTAATAAAAGTTTCATCTTTTAAGATTTGTCCAACACATCCAATTGTAACCTTAACAGTAAAGAATATCACCCCAGCTGCTAAAGGTTCAACCAGTCTGAGAACCATTGAAAAGACAACAGTGCAAAATCCAAAAGACACAACTTCCTCACCGCCATTGCTTTGGTACCAAATCTTTGAGGAAGGGGCTCCAGAAAGGAGGAGGAGGAGGAGGAGGAGGAGGAGGAGGAGGAGGAGGAGGAGGAGGAGGAGGAGGAGGAGGAGAAGGGAACCAAAGAGAGGCTTTTACCGGGTCTGCGCCCCACAGCCAGGACCGTCCTTGCACCTCAAGCCGCGTTTCTTCCTGCAAAGCCCTTCGGGCAATCCGAGAGTTCCGTTTGATGCCAGAAGGGCTTTGCAGGAAGAAACGCGGCTTGAGGCGCAAGGACGGTCCTGGCTGTGGGGCGCAGACTCGGCAAAAGCCTCTCTTTGGTTCCCTCCTCCTCCCCCTCGTTCCACAGCCTGCATGACGCTGCCGCCCAGGCTGAGAGCTGCCGCTGAAACAAGTTTGGGGAGGTCCTTTGCAGGCGGCCAGTTCTAGCCGCCTGCAAAGGACTTCCCCACGTTTGCTTTGAAAGAAACCTCTGCGCGGGAGTTAGAAACCTCTGCGCGGGGGTTTCTTGCCATGTGCGCGGCCGCGCGGCCGCGCACCTTAGAGGGAACAGTGGCCAAGACCTCAAGCCGTAGAAAGCAGCCCATCTTGGTTTGATCCCTGCGTAGAGCTTGGAAATTCTCACCCAAGTTACTTTTGGGTATTCAAGAGAAGAGCATGGAACATGGCCTGGAGCTTTTGCATCCCCAATGAATGCAAAAACTTGTGGAAGGAGGCAAGGACCATATGTCGCTTTAAAAACTTTAAAACTTTTAATTATTTTAAAACTTACTTATGTGGCTAAGCCAACTTGTACGCGCTACAAGAGTAGAGTTAACCTTATTCTAGCCAAGGCATTAGCCTATTGCTGGGGTATGTATGTGCTAAATAAAGCACAGGTAATCTTCGGCATATGACCACAAGGGAGACAGCCTGATTTTAGTACCTTGTTTTGCAGCAGTTGTAAAGTCTCTGTGGTGATCATTAAGCAAACTGCAGTTGTTAAGTGAACCAGTGATTAGCTATGGGTGCAGTTTTGACTGAAACATTTTTGCCGAACACTGGAAGTGTGGGTTTTTGGCAAAACGATTGTGAAATGTGATCATGTGACTCTGGGATGCTACAAACAGCTGTAGCCGAAGAGCCAGCACTGTCTGAAGACGTCTCCGTGGTCATGTGGCCGGCATAACTAAATGCCAAAGATGCACAGAACGCTGTTACCTTCCTACCAAAGGTGTTTCCTATTTTTTCTACTTGCATTTTTACGTGCTTTCGAACTGCTAGGTTGGCAAAAGCTGGGACAAGTAACAGGAGCTCACTCAGTTTCGTGGTGCTAAGGATTCAAACTGCTGAACTGCCAACCTTCTGATTGACAAGTTCAGCGTCTTAGCCACTGAGCCACCGTGTAGAGAATTGTAATTACTTGATTTGTCCCGTGACTCATTGTCTGGAAGTGCTAGAAGTTGTGGAAGAGATCGGGGATCTTCTGGTTGAGGTGACTGATTCTATTTCCCTTGGAAGGAGCTTTTACCCAGATGCAGAAAGGAGAGGAAGCCAATGTCAGATTTTAAGGAGGGATCACCAAAATGACAATGATGAATAAAAATCAGACCCTGATTAAAATCAGGTAAATCTGCCAAAGGACCATATATGCTTGTTTTGGCGGTCATCTCCCCTTTTCTATCTGAAGCCAGATGGGTCATTTCTACTCCAGGGAGCCAGCTGATCAAATTCTTTTTCTGAAAATAATTCTTTTTCTCTTTGAGAGAAAGGTTTCGTTCTTCTCTAAGCAAAAACCCAACTACTTTCTTTCCATCTATATGCAGAAGCCCAATGTTATATTTAGCTGTACATAGACAAAGGAATAGAAGAATATTGAAATGTTAAAAAGGGAAGGTTGGAACTGACATTTTGCAGTATGTGTGTGGTGGTTTGTCTCTTTTAAAATCTAAAGAAAGAAATGCACTAATTTAATATTCTGGCAAATTAAAGTTGGTCAGACCCCCCCCCCCCCGCCCCAGTGTATTATGCCACACTGTGGGCAATTTATATTACCATTCACAGTCAACCTGAAAAGAACAGTGCAGCGCCCAATAGTATACAGAAGAAAATTAGGACTCTGCACATTTCAAAAACAATTTGAAAGATGTGTTTCAGATCTCCTAACTATAACACCTTTCTGCTTTTCATTAAAAAAGCTTCTTTCTGCCCCCCTCCCCTCCCTCAAAGATCTTCCAAGGGATCCTGGAAAAAGATGCTGCTGTTTTAGAAGTCAGAGACGCCTAGAGCAACGATGGAGATCCAGTAAGTCCGAGTCAGACCGAGCACTTTTAACATCTAGCATCAGAGCTTACCTCCGGGCAATTAGGACGACTAAAAGAACACACATTGCCTCTCTGATTGCTTCCGCTGAGTCGCGCCCAGCCGCCTTGTTTAGGATAACCCGTTCCCTCCTAAATAGGAGGGATACGAGCGATCCTTTGCAAGGCAGAGCTGAGGATTACGTCCAATTCCTCGCGGATAAAGTTGCTCGGCTTCGGGCGGACTTGGACTCCAATTGCGCAGAACCAGCTGAGGCACCAGGGGAGAATCTGGCAGGACATCACTGGATTGATTTTCAAGCTGTTACCCCTGAGGACGTGGACAAGGCCATGGGAGCTGTAAGTACCTCCACATGTGTACTGGACCCGTGCCCCTCCTGGCTGGTCGCTAACAGCAGGGAGGTGACACGGGGTTGGATCCAGGCGGTTGTTACCGCCTCCCTTCGGGAGGGGTTCTTTCCCCCCGCTCTAAAGGCGGCGGTGGTGAGACCCCTTCTGAAGAAGCCATCTTTGGATCCAGCCATCTTAAACAACTATCATCCAGTCTCCAATCTCCCCTTCGTGGGGAAGGTTGTTGAGAAGGTGGTTGCCTTTCAGCTCCGGTGGTCCTTGGAGGAAACTGATTAGATCCCTTCCAGTCGGGATTTAGGCCTGGCTACAGCACGGAAACCGCTTTGGTCGCATTGATCGATGATCTCTGGAGAGCCAGAGATGGAGGTTATGCCTCCGTCCTAGTGCTCCTTGACCTCTCAGCGGCTTTCGATACCATCGACCATGGTATCCTTCTGCGACGACTGCGGGAGGTGGGGGTGGGAGACACTGTTCTACAGTGGTTCTCCTCTTACCTCTGGGACAGGTCGCAGTCGGTGTTGGTCGGAGGGCAGAGATCGACCCCTAGGCCCCTGACTTATGGGGTACCGCAGGGTTCGGTCCTGTCCCCCCTCCTGTTTAATATTTACATGAAACCGCTGGGTGAGATCATTCGACGGCACAGGATAAAATACCATCAGTATGCGGACGATACGCAGCTGTATCTGTCTGCCCCGTGCCAACTCAATGAAGCGGTTGACGTGATGTGCGAGGGCCTCGAGGCTGTTAGGGACTGGATGGGGGTTAACAAGCTTGTACTCAATCCAGATAAGAGTGGCTGGTGTGCTTCCCTCCTACTAATTGGCCAAGTGTTCCATCTCTCAGGCTGGGGGGGTCAAACAGTACACCCCTCAGACAGAGTCCACAATTTGGGAGTCCTCCTGGACCCACAGCTGACTTTTGAACACCACTTGTCAGCTGTGACCAAGGGGGCATTTGCCCAGGTTCGCCTGGTGCACCAGTTGCGTCCCTACCTGAACCGGGAGGCCCTCACAACAGTCACTCGCACCCTTGTGACCTCTAGACTGGACTACTGCAACATGCTCTACATGGGGCAGCCCTTGAAGAGCATTCGGCGACTTCAGCTTGTCCAGAATGCAGCCGCGCGAGCGATCGTGGGTGCACCTCGGTTCACCCACGTAACACCTATCCTCCGCGAGCTGCACTGGCTGCCTATTGGTCTCCGGATACTTTTCAAGGCGCTAGTCGTCACTTATAAAGCCCTTCATGTATTGGACCTGGGTACTTGAGAGACCGCCTGCTGCCAATTACCTCCACCAGACCGATTAGATCCCACAGACTAGGCCTCCTCCGAATTCCATCCGCCGGCCAGTGTCGACTGGCGACTACCCGGAGGAGAGCCTTCTCTGTGGCTGCTCCGACCCTCTGGAACGAACTCCCCGTGGAGATTTGCACCCTCACCACCCTCCAGGCCTTCCGCAAAGCCCTTAAAACCTGGCTGTTCCGACAGGCCTGGGGCTAAAGAACCGTTGCCCCTATCTCGAATGGTTTAGGTTTAGGTTTTATTGACATTTGTAGGCCGCCCTTTTCCCTGAGGGGACTCAGGGCGGCTCACAGAAAACCAAGGGAGGGGGAATACAACATTAAGACGACAACATATAATAAAATCAACACCATGCATTCAATATTCGGGGGGGGTAACGGTCCTTATCCCCAGGCCTGACGGGCGAGCCAGTTCTTCAAGGCTGTGCGGAAGGCTTGGACGGTGGAGAGGGTACGAATCTCCACGGGGAGCTCGTTCCAAAGGGTCGGGGCGACTGCTGAAAAGGCCCTCCTCCTTGTAGTTGCCAGCCGACACTGGCTGGCCGATGGAATGCGGAGGAGGCCCAGTCTATGCGATCTTATAGGTCGTAGGGAGGTAATCGGCAGAAGGCGGTCTCTCAAGTATCCAGATCCACTGCCATGTAGGGCTTTATGGGTGAGTAAAAGCACCTTGAAGCGCATCCGGAGATCGACAGGTAGCCAGCGCAGCTCGCGGAGGATAGGTGTTATGCGGGTGAATCGGGGTGCACCCGCGATCACTCGCGCGGCCGCGTTCTGTACTAACTGAAGTCGCCGGATGCTCCTCAAGGGCAGCCCCATGTAGAGCACATTGCAGTATTCCAGCCTAGAGAGCACAAGGGCCCGAGTGACTGTTGTGAGTGCCTCCCGGTTCAGGTAGGGTCGCAACTGGCGCACCAGGCGTACCTGGGCGAATGCCCCCCTGGTCACAGCCGCTAAATGGTGGTCGAATGACAGCTGTGAATCCAGGAGGACTCCCAGATTGCGAACCCTCTCTGAGGGGTATAAAATTTGACCCCCCAGCCTGAGTGTTGGAATGTTGGCCAAATCTTTGGGAGGGAAACACAACAGCCACTCGGTCTTTTCTGGGTTGAGCACAAGCTTGTTAATCCTCATCCAGTCCATAACGGCCTCAAGACCCCGGCCCATCACGTCAACCGCTTCATTGATTTGGCACGGGGCGGACAGATACAATTGAGTATCGTCCGCATATTGATGGTATCTAATCCCGTGCCTGCGGATGATCTCTCCCAGCGGTTTCATGTAGATGTTGAATAGCAGGGGGGATAAGACCGAACCCTGCGGCACCCCATAATTTAGGGGCCTTGGGGACGATCTCTGCCCTCCCACTAACACCGACTGCGACCTGTCCGAGAGGTAGGAGGAGAACCACCGTAGCACGGTGCCTCCCACTCCCACCTCCCGCAGTCTTCGCAGAAGGATACCATGGTCGATGGTATCGAAAGCCGCTGAGAGGTCAAGGAGGACCAGGATGGAGGGATGTCCTTCATCTCTGGCTCTCCAAAGATCATCCATCAATGCGACCAAAGCGGTTTCTGTGCTGTAACCGGGTCTGAAGCCAGACTGGAAGGGGTCTAGATAGTTTGCTTCCTCCAAGGACCGTTGGAGCTGAAAGGCCACCACCTTCTCAACAACCTTCCCCAGAAAGGGGAGGTTGGAGACCGGGCGATAGCTGTTAAGAACAGCTGGATCCAAGGATGGTTTCTTCAGGAGGGGTCTCACCACCGCCTCTTTCAATGAGGCGGGGAAGTTCCCCTCCCGAAGGGAGGCGGTTACAACCGCCTGGATCCAGCCTCGTGTCACCTCACTGCAGTTAGCAACCAGCCATGAGGGACACGGATCCAGAACACAGGTGGAGGAACTTACAGCTCTCATGGCCTTGTCCACATCCCCGGGGATAACGTCCTGAAACTCAACCCAGAGCTGTTCTACTTGGTCCCCCTGTGCCTCGGCTGGAACTGCGGGTGTGGAGTCCAAGTCCGACCGAAACCGAGCAATTTTGTCCGCTAAGAATTGGGCATATTCTTCCGCTCTGCCCTGCAGGGGTTCCCCCGTCTCCCTTTTGTTTAATAGGGAGCGGGTTATCCTGAACAGGGCGGCTGGACGGGACTCAGCGGATGCAACCAGGGAGGCTATGTGTGATCTTTTAGCTGTCCTAAGTGCCCTAGTATATTCCCTGGTGCAGGTGGTTACCATTGCTCGGTTCGATTCGGACTTATCGGACCTCCAACGGTGCTCTAGGCATCTCCTCCGGCGCTTCATTTCCCGGAGCTCCTCGGTGAACCAAGGAGGCCTCCGGGATCCGCCGCCTCGGAGGGGCCGCAGTGGCGCAATCCGGTCGAGGGCCTCTGATGCTGCCGAGTGCCACGCAGCAGCCAGAGTCTCCACCGGACTGTGGGAGAAAGTGTCAGGAATAACCCCAAGCTCTGTCTGGAACCTTGATGGCTCCATAAGACGCCTGGGGCGGAACCACCTGGTCGGTTCCTCCTCCCTACAGTGGGGGTTTGGCCTCCGGAAGTCGAGCCTCAGCAGGCAATGGTCTGACCACGACAGGGGTATGATGTCACTCCCCCTCAGACCAAGATCATAAATCCACTGCTCCGAGAGAAATACAAGGTCAAGCATGTGTCCCGCTGTATGGGTTGGGCCTCGAATTACTTGGGTCAAGCCCATGGCTGTCATGGAAGCCATGAACTCCCTCGTCCCATCAGAGTTTTCACCGAGCGATGGCAGATTAAAGTCCCCCAGGACCATCAGCCTAGGGAACTCAATCGCCAGCTCGGCTACCGACTCGAGGAGCGAGGGGAGGGCTGCTGCAACGCTGTTGGGAGGCAGGTACGTTAGCAGCAAACCCACTTGACCCTTGAGGTCCAACTTTAGCAGCAAAGACTCACACCCGACAATCTCCGGAGCAGGGACCCTGCGAGGAACTAACGACTCCCGGATAACAGCGGCCACACCCCCACCCCTTCCCTGGGCTCTCGGCTGATGCAGCACCTGAAATCCCTCTGGGCACAGCTCTACAAGGGGGACTCCTCCCTCTGGGCCCAGCCAGGTTTCAGTAATACATGCCAGGTCTGCCCTCTCGTCTATAATTAAGTCCCGGACGAGAGGAGCTTTATGAACAACAGACCTGGCATTTAGCAACAACAGCCTGAGACCAGGGTCCTGACTACTCACGCCATCTGGTCTTGGAGTGGGACTCCCAGGGCCGGAAGGAGGGATCTCTGTAATGTAGCGAACCCTCCTTCCCCGGTAATGGCCTGCCCTGAAGTCCCCGCCGTATCTGCCCCTCCCTGTTACGACCGCAATACCCCGACCCTCTCCCGTGTCTCTGGTCCCCTCACCCACCCCCACAGCCCCCGCAACTCCCGGCAGGTCCTCCGAATCACACATACTCATACACTCCCCCAAACAATCCCCACGTAATAGTTAAAAAACACAAATTTACAACAATATAATCATAAAAGTGGGACATTCATTCATCTCATACGTACCTCATGCATAGCCCATACAAAGAAGGAGAAGAAAAAGATGAAAGAAAAGGGAGAATAAGAGTTAAAATTAGTTGCGCAATTAATTAAAAGTTTTTAAAGTGCGAGTTCAGTTTGTTGCCATCAACTGTCCATCCACAGCCCAGACCAAAGTTTCCTTTTTGGGATAGGCACCAGTGGTAATGATGGTGATAGTTAGGGCGAAGACAAACAGGAACATAGGGCCCAGGTCTATAAGTGAGGGAAGTCTGATAAGCGAAATCCGGAGCGGCAGGGAACCAATGCTGGTAGAAAAGGCAGCGTTGATGAAGAGGCAGCGTCGAAAAATAGGGCAGCATTGGCAGAGGAAACAATGTTGGAACAGAAGGTTATGTTGCTGGGAAGAATAGTAACAATGCCAGTAGCAGCGTTGGTAAAAGGGGCAGTCTTGGTAAGGGGAGCAATGTTGTTGGAAACAATGGTGTCGCTGTAAAGCTGAGTTCAATATGGAGGGATGGGGGGGGCATCCGGAAGAGGCTCCAGCTACGGCACACCCAGTTAGCCGCCCGCTTCGCCTAGACCGGACCAAGCCCCCGTTCGAATTCCCCAACTCCAGACAACGATGATAGATAGTCAGCCTCGTCAGAGTCACCTTAGTTTCCCCAAAGTCTCCAAGCTGTCCATCAAGCTGTTTGCCAGGCTTCAGAGATTGTAAAGAAGGAGCCGAAAGGCCCCGCCGTTGCTGAAGCCGCCGCAAAACACCCACTATCGTCTCCGCTCCCAGTGCCCCCGTGGGGCTGCTGTACTTGCCGCCGAAGGTGCCCAGCCGCTGCTGAGGCTGCCGGTATGATTGTTGCGTGTTTTAAATTATGTATTGTTTTGTGTTGTTGTTAATTTGTCTGTATCCCCCTTCCCTGGTTTGAGTTGTGAGCCGCCCTGAGTCCCCCTTCGGGGGAAAAGGGCAGCATACAAATGAAATAAACATTCAACAATAGCAGATTTATAGCAATAGCAGATTTTTATATACCGCTTCATAGGGCTTTCAGCCCTCTCTAAGCGGTTTACAGAGAGTCAGCATATTGCCCTCAACAACAATCCGGGTCCTCATTTTACCCACCTTGGAAGGATGGAAGGCTGAGTCAACCCTGAGCCGGTGAGATTTGAACCGCTGAACTTCTGATCTAGCAGTCAGCTGAAGTGGCCTGCAGTACTGCACTCTACCCACTGCGCCACCACGGCTCTCTCTCTGCAACATTCATTCATTCATGTAAATGAGTCGGCTGATTAAAACAGTGACATCTTTTTCTGAGAAAACAGAGGCATTGTGCTTCAATGTATGCAGTGTGCACAGTATTACTTGTTAATCACTTCTAAACTGCATACAGGTAGTGCTCGCTTAATGCCTGTCTTGTTTAGTGACTGATGATGAAAAAGTAACTTCGCAACCAATCATTGCATCTACCACAACCTTCCAAAATTCCACATATAAAATCACAGTCTAAAATAGTTTCAAATACAACTGAATTCTACATCAGATTTATTTTCTAAGTACAAAGTTTATACCAGACACTGAAGCATATTCTCCCAGTTTGGTTAGCTATTCTTCTTCCATGGAGGGAATCAAAGTTGTTTTCCAATAAAAAGCATATAAAATCCATGTAGTCATTAATATATACAATGCCAATTCAGTATATTTTAAAGAAATATATGATTTCATGAAATGTAATAAAAATATCTCAGGATGGAATGGGAGTACATCTTTCTGAATTGTTCCATTCTACGGTGGATTGTTTTCTAGTGTTGTTGAGCTTTACAACATTGCCATCACATATGGAAAAAGGATCCAATCTGTTAAGTATATTTCCAGCATTTCACTGTTGGATAATTTCATGATGCCATGAAATGATAACAAAAAGTAGAATATTTATAGTAACTCCCCCTTGCCCACTCATCCAACTCTGAAAAGCTTTCCAGATTTTCTTTGTGCAGTGAAGTAGTAATATTGGGAAAAAGCATTTTGGTTTAACATTTTAAATCAGTTTGTTGCCTCTTTATGTTAGACCATAACAGAGCCAATCAATGCACAATGATTATATTTCTATTTTCATGATATTGTAAGCTGCTATATGAGACAATGCTAGCATTGCCTCGGACAGCGAGATGGGTGGTAAATTTAAGCTTCCTATTTGGAGTTTTCTTAAATAAACTTCTAGTTTAGCTGTAATAAGGATATCCTTCTTTAAAGGACTGCTTGCCAGAAAGTCACAGAATAGGCTGAATATGCATATTTCTTAATATAAAAGTATAAAAAACTATAATATTGAGCTTAGTTTGGTTGAATACAAGCAATTTTCATGGCAGTGATGGAGAACGGTTTTGCCTTTGACTACTCCAGAATGTTTTACTGACTTCTCTGTGTATAGTAGTCCTCCACTTACGATTATAATCGGAACCAGAATTTCTGTTGCTAAACAAGGTGGTTGTCAAGTGAGCTGTGCCCAACTTTACAATTTGTTTGGCCACAGTTGTTAAGCAAATTACTGCAGGAGCTAAGTAAATCACATGTGTGGAAAGTTAGCATCCACCCCACTCCTAGAAGAATAAAATATTTTGAGAAATATTTAAAAAGGCAGGATAAAATATTTCCCCTCAAAGAGAAATAAAAATCTTAAGAGAGACAGAAACTCAGCTCCCTGCCCCCAAGCAGATACTAAACTGAGGCCAGCTTTTCGAAATCCAGATTTGGTAATCCATTACTCTGTACAGCAAGGTCTGAATAAAGGTAGGGTTAGCCCTCAGCCACAGTAGGAATTGCTCAACAAGCCCTTTCATTGCAGCACCCTCCAAACTTCAACCAAACTTAGCTCAGACAACCTACAGAGCCAGCTAGGACTCCTACAACAGTCAATAGAATACACATTCTTGCACAGGAACAGGTAGTTCAAGTGCAAAGCCCAAGAGAAGGTATAAATATCCCCCTTTCTCAACTCCATGTGGTCAGCTGCACCAGAACCACCCATGTGGTTCTGCTTCATCATTAAACCATCTTTCCAATCAGCCTCCATGTTTCCAGTATCTTTGTCCCGGCTTGGAACTGAACCAGATGGATATTTCTTCCAACACAAGGTGGTTAAGCAAATCTGGCCTTCCCCCATTGACTTTGCTTTTCCGAAGCCAGTTGGGAAGGTCACAGATAATTATCACATGGCCCTGGGGTGCTTCAACTATCATAAATACATGCCAAGTGTCTGCATTTTGAATATATGATCATGGGGATGCTACAATGATCGTAAGTGGGAGGACTGGTCATAAGTCACTTTTTAAAGCGCCTGTTGTAATTCTGAATGGTTGCTAAATGTATCGTTATAAGTCCAGCTCAGTACAGTGCAGCTCAGTGGCCTTCAGCAAGCCTCTTTTTGCATAAAAGAAATCTGATTCTGTAATCTGACTCCTTGTGTCATAGATTCTCTCTTTCCTAAGCTAACAATTCCTGAGTTCAACAACTTTAATAGCTTGTTCTGTGATCGCCTGCTGCACGTGCGTGCACAGTTTTAACAAAAACTTACCTTCCATGTTACTTCTGAGGTGTAACACAGCTGAGGTGTGACAAGCCGATCTACTGTGCGAATTGGCTGAAAGGATATAGATAAGTAAAGCGCAGGTGGCCCCACCTGATCGTCGGAATGAACCGGTTCGCTCCCTAGCTGATCGTCGGAGCTACTGGTTTGCCTGAACCGATCTGATCCGGCTGAATCCCACCCCTAACCTTAGGTTGAAAGCCCTCATCATCGTCATGTTGTTGTGTCCCTACTTAGAACTGAAAATAGATTTCAGGATCCCAGCAGGAGCTGATCAGAGAGCCTAGTATAGTGATGGCAAACCTTTTTTGGCTTGCGTACCAAAAGGGGGGGAGCGCAGGGGGGTTGTGCGTGGGCATGCCACACCCATAATGCGTGGCCCCCAGCGCGCATGTGCGCATGACCATCACTCCCCCCTTTTTTGCATGCTTTTTTCGTCCTCCCCAGGCTCCAGAGGCTTTATAGGAGCCTCGGGGGGGCGAAAACAGCATCCCCCCCCCGAGATGCCCTCTGGAGGCTTCTGGAGGCTTCTCTGAAGCCTCTGGAGTGCAAAAAACCAGCCCTACAGGCAAACTGGAAGTTCAGGAATGGACTTCCAGTTTGCTCGTAGGGTCATTTTTTTGCCCTCCAGAGCCTTCAGTGAAGCCTCCAGAAGGCCCCTGAAGGCTCTGGAGGGCTAAAACCGCCCCATGAGCAAACTGGAAGTCTGTTTCCGAACTTCCGGTTTGCCCATAGGGCCATTTTTTTGTGCTCTGGAGGCTTCAGGGAAGCTCCTGACGCCTTTAGAGGGCCTCCGGGGGGGAGGCTGTTTTCGCCCCCCATGCTCCTATAAGGCCTCTGGAGCCTAGAGAGGGTGAAAAATGGCCTAAAAAAAAAAGCTGGTCAGCTGGCCAGAGTGTGCATGCTCACTGGCCAGCTGACAGGGCAACGCCTCATGTGCCCTGACAAATGGCTCCGTGTGCCACCTGTGGCACGCGCGCCGTAAGTTCGCCATCCCGGGCCTAGTAGCTTCCAGGGAAGTAAAATGTTGTTTAGGAAGGGTTTGTACCTCAGTGAACATCTGTAGATTTGTTCTAGGGGAAAACCTTGGGAGTCATAGAAGCGACACATCTGCTAAGCAGATGAGCTGCTCCAAAGCACAGAGGGGTTTTGTGAAGGAAGCAATGGCACACCTGGGGATAAAAGGGCTCACGCCTAGATGTCTATCTTTTGCCACCCTGGCAAAAACCAGCAGGTTCAGCGGAAACCCAATGCCGGCTGCAGCAGAAATCTGAGTCATTTGCTCCAGAGTAGAACCTCTGACAAGGACAGGACGTTGTTTTAGCAAAATGGAGGTGCAAAAAGGCAGGTCTCTGGAGATGAATTTGGGGGCGGTTGAGAAGAGATTGATCTTCCTGTCTCTCAGAGGGGTATCCTTTCAACTGCTTTCCTGCAAATTGGGGGTTGGGAGATACTCGTAGAAATGGCAATGCTTGTCATCATTGATAATGGATGCCTGGGCAGAAAGGAATCAGAAGTTGCAGATTCTATAATTTCTGGATGCACTTCCTTAGTCCCTGGTGTTTGAGGCTTTCTATTAAGGCATCAGAAGATGGCGAAGGGAAATGGGAACTTTCTCCGGGACTCCGCTGGGCAGTTTTCCGTTCTAAAAGATGGTTTAGACCAAGGACAAAGCAGCTGAGAAGAGAAGACCAGATTGCTGTCTGGGGAAACCTCATTTGAATACAAGCCAACATTTTAAAAAAGAACTCCCAAGTAGAAAACCAGCCGAGTAGGCAAACGGTGGATTAAATCTTTTCTTGAATTGCTTGTTTTTCTACTGGTGAGAGGCCATGTTTTCATATCATTCAGTCAGGGAGCTTATTACATAGGCTTCAAATGAGATAGTTATGGTTAATGCAGCCCTATCCCTAGTGTGATTTATTTTTAAATTCATTTTTAATTAAATTAATTGGGATACTGACTTTTCCTTGATTTATCAGTTATATCCAGCATTTCCCTTTTTTGGAAAGTCTTACTTGGGAACTTTAAGACTTGTGGACTTCAACTCCCAGAATTCCCCAGCCTTAAAGACTTAAAATTCCCAGGTTTGGACACCCCTGCACTATAGGATTGTAAAGTTATTTTATGTATAGTTGCCATCAGTTCTCCGCCTTCCCTTTCTTTTCTGTATGGAAGATCTCTGATTCATACATGATACTTTGAAGGATCATTTTGCCATATTTATCCAAATCTATGAAAAGACCTAGGAGTTGCTGTACTCTAAAATTAACCCTAAACTAGATTAATACTAACTTTAGTTGGGGTAGGAGTATTTGATTGTTTCTATTTTTGAGCCTTACTGTAAATTATGAACTGAGAAAATGGATTAATTCAGGAACTGGATTGAGTGCACAATGTGAACAGACTCAACATTTAATAGAGGGAGTGGGATTGCTGGCCCCTTCAGGTGGAGAGGCCAGCCCATAATGCTCTAGCTCTTCGCCATCTGTTTTCTTTCAAACATGAGCCATTTTCTGAGTTTCTAATAAATTGCCATTTCCTGAATTCAGAGGTATGTCATTCATTCGTATCAACGGGAACTGCAATTTTTTTTTGTAAAGCATTTTATAAGCTTGTCGTGCGCAAAAGAAAAAAAAAAGAATATCCTACCTTCTTCTTAAAAGTTTTATTTTCTTGAAAACCTCCAGCAATGGAGCATCCACAAGTCCAGGGGGCAAATTATTCCATTGCTTAGTAGTTCTTATTGTCAAACAAGTGAGCCATTTTGCAGTGGGCATCTACTTATTGGGATCTTGTATTGTGAGTTAACACTAAACACATAGGAGCATTTTTTCCATAGTAAATTGATTCAAATTCATTCATCCTATCAACCCTGAAGTGAACCTGGCTGAGGCCATCTTTGAGGCTTCAGGGTTGCCACAAGGAGGAAGAGGAGACAGGGCGGGGAAAATAGATAGCTGGGGTTTTGTAATCAAAACAAAAAGTTTCCCTGTGGTAACCAAGGACATTCCAACCAGTGGCCAAGGAGAGGAGGAGTGGAGTAACCAAGCAACCAGCCAGCACCTCTATTGGACAATATGACTGATGACTTGGTGGGGAAGGGGAAACATTTACTTTTATTTAGGTGAAAACCGCAGGAACTTTCAGAGTTGGTTTTCACCAGTTGTGCCAATATGATTCATCCAATAAATTGATCTTTGAGGAATCTACCTGCCTTGGAGTTCTGCTTTCTCTGGGTGCATTACTTGGAACACTGACACCATTCATTCATTCATTCATTCATTCATTCATTCATTCATTCATTCATTCATTCATTCATTCTTTCATCTTTCAACAAGTAGATATGTTGGTTGGTGTGTATGACAAGTCCTTTCCATTGCAAGCTATTTTACTCTAATGAGACAAGCTCCATCTGCCCCTCACCTTTCCTTTTTTTTCTTTTCTCCTCCTTTTCCTAGTTTCCTTCCAAGATGTTGCTTTGTCGGTACTGCCACCTAGTGTCCTCTTTTAGGTTATAGATTTTAAAATTGATTTTACATATTGATTGTTTAAAATACAACACAAATGTAACAAAGGCAACAGTAAAAATATTGGGTTTCTGTCTGGATGGTCTCTTGTGACGAGCCAATGGACAGAGAATGGAAGCAGTGATCTTCCTCCCATATTTGGGCATACCAGGGGTTGTAGCACTTAATACATATACATACATACATACATACATACATACATACATACACACACACACACACACACACACACACACACACACACACACACATGCTATTGCTATTGTATTTGCAGCCTTGAATTGTACAAAATAAAGTCAGGATATAAATCTAATAAATAAATGTGCATTTCACCACAATTGTGTAAAAATGTCATGGGCCTTTCAAATTCAGAACGACTTGACATCTAAAACAGAACAGGATGGATGTCATAGCAGCTGAAGCTTTACATATATATGTGGCACTAACAAGCAAAGAGTAGCTCAAAAGCAAGCGGAAAGGATTGTAAATGTTGGCACTGAATACTGAGATGACAGAGTAAACTGGAAAGGTTTTCTCCATAGTTTTTGGCACATTAGGAGCTTTGACAGTAGAATTCTCCAAAAAGCTCAAAAATCATATTTATCCTCAAAATATTCAGCTTGAATAAAACATAGTGTTCTTTGGAATTCTCAAAGCACCCAAACACCTAAACACGATATGATAAGAGAACAGAGACGCATCTCAGAGATGGGACACATTGCTTTGTTTCCCCCTTAAGGAGCCATGGTGGCACAGTGGTTAGAATGCATATTGCAGACTGACTCTGCCCACTGCCAGAGGTTCGATCCTGATGGGCTCAAGGTTGACTCAGGCTTCCATCCTTCCGAGGTCAGTAAAATGAGGACCCAGATTGTTGGAGAGCAATAGGCTGACTTTGTAAACTTCTTAGACAGGGTTATATAAGCACTATGAAGTGGTATATAAATCTAAGTGCTAAATCTAAGGGCGAACTGGTGCGAACCGGCTGAATACCACCTCTGGAGTGGCCATCAGAACTTCAAAACCAAGTTGTGAGAGCTTTGTTGTAACTTGGCAATTGCTAAATCACTGGTTGAGGACTATCTGTAGTTCCATCCAAAAATCTTCACAGAGGAGATGTAATATGTGTTCTGAACTCACAAGCCTCAGTGCAATTCTGTGGCAGATTTGTAAGGAAATTTGCTTTTCCCCATGCCTACTTTGGGCACAGTTAAGCAACCGAAGACTTCTGAACAACAGTTACTAGAATCCTTGTTCATTGGCCTCTTTTGTTTGGTGCTAATGGGAACCGTAGTCCAACTCATCTACCACCCTGTGGTCTAATCTGTGTTCTCCAGCAAGTTAAATTGAGTTAAAACATTTCTCATTGATTTCTCATTATTGTTTCCAGGCCAGCTTGATTTATAGACCCCTCTTTAAATGTTATAAGGATCATCCATCTGCTTCTTTTATGAAACCAATCATCTATTTATTTGCATTCAACATAGGAATGTGTACTGTTTTTGAAATGTTATTGTGTTAATAAATCATTACAATTTTCCCCCCAGGGGTTAAAAAAAATTGAAAAGCTAAGCACAAACAGTACATTGCAGTAATTAAAATAAAATTAAAACATGATCAATATGAGTTGCTCAATTTACTTTAACCATATGTTGTAACAGATTCAAATGTTTTTCTTTCTCCTAGAATGTATGAATTGCACAAAGCTCACAGATATGACTGAAAGGCTGACTATCTTGGAAGCCAAAGTAAGTAAATTATTTGGGAAACCATTTGGATGGCTGAGAATTCTCCTTGCCTTTGGCCTTCATCTACCTGACTTCAGCTGTTCTAAAATATCCCATCCCATATTTCTGAGGCATCTCCCCAGAGCCTCATTTGAAAGACTTCAACCATTCCCCTTTAATGTATGAGTAGAAAAATGCTCAGAATCATAGAACTGGTCAAGATTTCAGAAGGCGTCTAGTTCAGTCCACTGCTTAATGTAGGATCTGAGAAAACATTTTAATCAAATCCAGTGTCTATCTCAGGGGTGTCAAACTCAATTTCATTGAGGGCCACATCAGAGTTGTGTTTGACCTCGGGGGGTATCGCAATAGCAGTAGACTTATATACCGCTTCATAGGCCTTTCAGGCCTCTCTAAGCGGTTTACAGAGAGTCAGCATATTGCCCCCAACAATCTGGGTCCTCATTTTACCCACCTCGGAAGGATGGAAGGCTGAGTCAACCCTGAGCCGGTGAGATTTGAACCGCTGACCTGCTGATCTAGCAGTAGCCTGCAGTGCTGCTTTTAACCACTGCGCCACCTTGGCGGGGGGAGCATGGCCAGGCTGGGCATGGCCAGCTCAATGTCACTCATGTCAAGGACCCTTCTGATGGCCTGTGCACTTGCGGCCCTCCCGAGTTCCGTTTTCACTGGCAGAGATACCGCGGGCTGGTCCTTCGCTGTTTCTAGGGTAGCCTTGTGGGCCAGATCTAAGCACCCCGTGGGCCAGCTCCAGCTCCAGTTCCCAGGACCTGAGTTTGACACCCCTGGTCTATCTGAAGATGACCACTGAGTTAAAGGAATAGGGCACTTTATCATTGAAGATGTGGATTGAATGGCATTGATTCTTTAGTGCCTCTTGGCCTACTGATCTCAAATTGGCAGTTGGGTATAGATAGCATTAAGGATTGACTGTCCATCCTCTTTTTATCTGTCAGGTCCCTAATTTGAGGACACTTCCTTTTTCTCTGCTTCCAAAATACAGTGTCAGGCAGTGATAGTTATATTCCTTTTAGAATCTTTGGCCTGCTATACTTTCTCTCTCTTTCTTTACTATGCTGTTTCATTAGTGGCAATTGGAGGGGGGAATAGTAAGGAGTAGAATTGTGGAATGTGTTGTTGTCATTCCTTTCTAGAAATCAAGGTCATCTTTTGTCTCCGCATCTCTGCATCTGACCGGAACTAGATGGGTGGAAATGCCATCGTGGCTGAAGAAGATTGGACCATGTGATAGATTTATGGGTATGGTGGGGATAAGATCATGAACTTTCAACTGGGTGGAATCCCAGGAAGCTTTTAAATTTGGGATTCCACAGTTTGTGTCAACATGTCTGTCTTATTAAATTGGAACTTTTAGGATAGCTCTGCCTTGGACTCTGATTTAATTCTGCATGATATTTGGAACGCTGACATACAGATGCATAGTATATGTGTTCATTGTTTCTCCTTCTGGTAAAATATTGTTAGCTAGGTGCTAGCTGTCAATTCATAAAGTTGCCATGGTGAGGAAAGGGTGGGAACGCATTCCACACGTATCTTCGACTAAAGTCAGATCTCAGATTACTACAGCAGGCTTGTGAGGGGTGCACCTCATTGGAGAATGTGATTTATGACACAGACTGAGGGGAGGAAAGGAACAGGGGTAAAGCTCAGCTATAATTCAAATGAGGCTTAGATCTGACTGCAATAGGGTATTGGCAAAATGGTGCTCCTAATAAATGACTGATTTTCTTTTGAAACTTGGCTCGAGGTTCATAAATCAATTAGGGCCTCTTTCGGAAACCTGACATTAACTTTGTCTATTCCCATAACCTACTTCCTATTATATCCTACTTCACTAACAATAGTTCAGTAACCTGAACTCTTGAGTGTTCTCTCAAGAATGTTCACATATGTGCATAGAACTTTTTAATCTCCAACATTCATGAATCAATCTCTTACCAGCAAGAAATTTCCTCCTAATATCTCATTTGAATCTACTACCATGAAGTTTCAACCCATCAGTACTGGTCTTGTATGATGCTGTCTTCCTTTCTTCAAATCATAACACTGCATGTTATCAAGATTACTGTGGGCTGGGCAGAAGGAAACCAGGATTTATTTGTACCACAAGCTACAGGCCTTTTTCACAGAAGGTGAGATGAATGTATATATTAGCCCTAGATTTTGGCAGAGGTGGGAAAAACAACATTTTTAAGGAAACAGATGGAATCTGAAAAGCCGAAAAGCAACATTTTCTTCACATCTGCCATTAACTAAAATCCATTCAACAAAGACATGAGAAATAGGCCTTTATCTTCAAGTTGACAAGGAATTCCTGAATTCTCAGTCGCAGGTTTGCGGATAGGTATTCCTAGGAGGCATCTGGGTTCACAGTCCATTCCCATGAACTTGTTCACAACCGATTTGCTCTGAGATATTAAGCTGCTTTCTTTATTTCTCCCCAATTAGTGTCCAGATGCTACTGGATTGATTGTCCCCACCCAAACATGGAAGGATTTTTTAAAAAAAATGTTAGGTTGGTTAAGGCAACTTTCATGTTATTCTCTTCTTTATGGACAACTCTTGTCCTCACCTTTTTAGGAGTTGTGCTCAACATTTCCTGCCTAGTATTATCCCTTTGATTCTTTATGGCACAGTAAGCAGTGTTAATAGCTTGGCTTTCCCTGGTATACGACATTTCCCATTAAACCTGCGATAGATGCTAGAGGCAGTGGCTAACTGGCTGAGGATAGGTTGATTGAGAATTTTCTTTTATATGAGATTTCCTAAACCCATGATGGAGAACCTATGGCACGCGGGCCAGAGGTGGCACGCAGAGCCCTCTCTGTGGGCACACATGCCATCACCAGCTGTTCTTCTGGTCTCCGGCATGCATGTCTGCTGGTCTTTGCCAGAGTGCTGGAAAATGGCCCCAAAACCAGCCAAAAACCACTTTTCTGGGCCTTTTTCCGGGCAGTTTTTAGGCTGTTTTGGGGGGCATTTTGGGGGCGTTTTTAGCCTGGAAAACAATGGCTTGTAAATCGCATGCAAAACAGCCTGAAAACAGGCATGTGTGTGCCGGCCAGCTGGTCTTTGGGTTTCCAGTGCTCCAGCGCATGCACACACATGTGCATGCACTCGTGTTCCAGTTTGGGCACTCAGTGCCGAAAAGGTTCGCCATCACTGTCCTAGACCAATTCAGTTGAGCTGATCCCACCACATAATGTGGGCACTGTCCCAAGTGAGAAGTTACCAAAAGAGACAAGGTTGTTACTGCCTTAGGCCAGGAGATTCGGCCTTTCCCAGTTTCAACTTCAGGGAAGTGGAATAAGTAGGAGGAATATATTATGTGCATAGATTTTTAAGATTTGCTTTTTCCCTCCAATTCCTGCAACCATTCTTCGTGGGTCTTAGCCTCAGTCTAGCACAGTGATGGTGCCTAAACCAGAAGGCGCATGCATGCAGATGCATGGCCGTGCACCAGAGTGCCAGAAACCCGAAAACCAGCTGGCCAGTGTGCATGTATGCACCAGCCGGCTGGTTTTTGGGTTTCCACCATGTGCATGTATGCTGGCCAGCTGGTCTTTGCACACACCAGAAGACTGATGTATGCATGCCTGTTTTTTGCCCTGTTTTTTTTTTTTGGCCTGTTTTCCAGGCTATTTCCCGGGCTGTTTTCAGGCTATTTTCCAGGCTGTTTTCTGGCCATTTTTGGGGTCAAAACCAGCCCAAAAATGTCCTGAAAATGGTCTCCAAAAGGCTCAAAAGCGGCCTGGAAAATGGTGCCTGTTAAGACCAGATGGCCGGCATGCATATCCACATCAGAAACCAGATAAGCAGCTGGTGACAGCACACGTGCCCACGGAGAGGGCTCTCATGCTACCTCTGGCACGCATGCCATAGGTTCACCATCATGAGTCTAGCCCCTTAATCATCTGTTGTTGTTCTCTTCTTTTGGGTTATTGTGGATCTTTGTTTCCAAGGCCACCAGCACTTGACCAACCACGAAGCCTTGCATGTAGTTTAGTTTAGTTTAATAAGATTTGTACATGGCTGCCTATAGTGCATACATTATAAAACTGTAAGTATTAGATTTCACAATATATAATCTGTCCAGGACCATACACACACACACAATCTCACACACAATCTCTCTCTCTCTCTCTCTCTCTCTCTCTCTCTCACACACACACACACACACACACACACACACACACACTATATTGCCAAACGTATTCGCTCACCCATCCAAATAATCAGAATCAGATGTTCCAATCACTTCCATGGCCACAGGTGTATAAAATCAAGTACCTAGGCATGCAGACTGTTTTTACAAACATTGGTGAAAGAATGGGTCGCTCTCAGGAGCTCAGTGAATTCCAGCGTGGAACTGTGATAGGATGCCACCTGTGCAATAAATCCAGTCGTGAAATTTCCTCGCTCCTAAATATTCCACAGTCAACTGTCAGCTGTATTATAAGAACGTGGAAGTGTTTGGGAACAACAGCAACTCAGCCACGAAGTGGTAGGCCACGTAAACTCGTCCAACATCAGTGTGTGACCTCACAAATGCACTTCTGGAAGAATGGTCAAAAATTCCCATAAACACACTCCTAAACCTTGTGGACAGCCTTCCCAGAAGAGTTGAAGCTGTTATAGCTGCAAAGGGTGGACCAACGTCATGTTGAACCCTATGGATTGGGAATGGGATGTCACTTACAGTAAGTTCATATGCGAGTAAAGGCAGCTGAGCAAATACTTTTGGCAATATAGTGTATATTTGCCAGGTTCTCTGGAGCCTAGGTTTTTTGGTTTTTGCTTTGTCCTATCTGCCAACACCTTTTAGCAAACTCCATGGTGGATTATGAATAGCCTGTTGGAAATCTAAGATTTGGATCGCTCCTTGAAAACTTGCAGTCATCTGATCTGATCTGATATGCTGCATCCCAGTGGAGGGCATAAGCTATGGTGTTCTGGATGGGAGGACATAAGATTACACAAATGCTAGTTATGATTGATTCCGTGTGTGATAGCTGAAGTACCACATAGTTTTTGCATGATCACTATTTTTCTTAATATAATTATCTTTCTCTGCCAGGCTCCAAATTAGAACTTTTCCCCCATATCATTAAAAGGCTTGTGCTTATTTGTTTAAAGGAAAATAGAGTTTTTGTTCCGCGCATTTAATTTAAACACATTTTTCTTAATAACTGTTAACAGCTTTATGAGATGAAATGCAGTCTTATCCACATCTAATCTGAAATAAGTCCCAGTGAATTAAATCATGCTTTCTCATAGATAAATGTGCCTACAAATTCAGAGTTAATTTAATAAGGAGTCTGGAGGCTAAGCCCCATAATGAATGGTTGAGGGAGCCAGATATATCTAGTCTATAGAAGAGAAGGACTGGGGGAACATGATAACTGTCATCCAGTACTTGAGAGGCTGTCACAAAGAAGAGGGCGTTGACTTATTCTCTAAGGCACTGGAGGGCAGGACAAGAGGTAATGGGTGAAAGCTTGTTAAAGAATTGATTGATTGATTGATTGATTACATTTATATGCCGCCCTTTTCCCCGAAGGGGTCTCAGGGCGGCTCACAATTCAATCAGGGAAGGAGGTACAGACAGGGGGATAAAAAAGACGAGACATAACAATACAAAAATTTAAAAACACACAAAAAACCATACCATTCGAGAAGGGGGGCAAAAACTCTTTAGCCCCAGGCCTGTCGGAACAGCCAGGTTATAAGGGCTTTACGGAAGGCCTGGAGGGTGGTGAAGGTTCGAATCTCCACGGGGATCTCGTTCCAGAGGGTCGGAGCAGCCACAGAGAAGGCTCTCCTCTGGGTAGTCGCCAGTCGGCATTGGCCGGCGGATGGAATTCAGAGGAGGCCTAATCTGTGGGATCTGATCGGTCTATTGGAGGTAATTGGCAGCAGGCGGTCTCTCAAGTACCCAGGTCCAATACCATGAAGGGCTTTATAAGTGACGACTAGCGCCTTGAAGCATATCCGAAGACCAATAGGCAGCCAGTGCAGCTCGCGGAGGATAGGTGTTACGTGGGTAAACCGAGGTGCACCCACAATCGCTCGCGCGGCTGCATTCTGGACAAGCTGAAGTCTCCGAATGCTCTTCAAGGGTTGCCCCATGTAGAGCACGTTGCAGTAGTCCAGTCTAGAGGTCACAAGGGCACGAGTGACTGTTGTGAGGGCCTCCCGGTTCAAGTAGGGATGCAACTGGAGCACCAAACCTAGAAGTAAGGAGAAAGTTTCTAACAGTGAGAACAATTAATCAATGGAGTAACTTGTCTCTAAGAGTTGTAGTTGCGCCATCACTGGAAGTTCTCAAAAATAGACTGGACAGCCATTTGACTGGAATGGTTATAACATCTCCTGCCTTGATCAGGGAGAAGACCTCTGTGGTCCCTATGATTCTATGCTCTGTGTTCTAGAAACTACCAAACAAAGATAGTAAGTTGTATATAAAATATTTGCGGCTGCCTAAGCTGTGGTTAGGTGTGGTGGATCAGTGGCTAAGACGCTGAGCTGGTGGATCAGAAAGGTCAGCAGTTCGACGGTTCAAATCCCTAGCGCCGCATAACGGAGCGAGCTCCCGTTACTTGTCCCAGCTTCTGCCATCCTAGCAGCTCGAAAGCATGTAAAAATGCAAGTATAAAAATAGGAGCCACCTTTGGTAAGAAGGTAACAGTATTCCATGCACCTTCGACATTTAGTCATGCTGGCCACATGACCATGGAGATGTCTTCAGCCAGCGCTGGCTCTTTGGCTTTGAAACGGAGATGAGCACCGCTCCCTAGTGTCAGGAACGACTAGCACATATGTGCGAGGGGAACCTTTACCTTTAAGATATGGTAAATTCTCAGAGTACATGGGCACTCCCAAAGTTCCTACCACTTTCATTCCCTTGATCACTTATTCCTTATTACCATAGGCATTAAGTCCAGTATAACTGATTCTCTAGTTCCTTCTTCCATTGCAGTCATCTGCAAGGTATGCCAAGAACCTACTGGATCTATCATTTGCTGCAGGGTGTGATTTCCAATTATGTCAGGGTAGTTGAAATCCTCCATTTTCACAATAGTGTTTCCTGGATATCTTGGTCATCCAGTATGCAAAAATCTCACCTGTATTTTCTGCTTGGTTGAGTTGCCTGTAGTACATGCCCACAACAATATCGCGCGTGTGTGTGTGTGTCTGTGTCTGTGTGTCTGTGTGTCTGTCTGTCTGTCTGTCTTAATATTTACTCAGGCACTTTCAGCATGATTTTCCTCCCTGTTGTGTTGTTGTTTTTATTAAATTTATTTGCTGCAAACTTCCAGTGTCTTATGAATTTCTGTATAGTTGTGTCTTGATATATAATGAGACTTCTCTCCTTTTGTCGAATTTGTCAGATCTGTTTCCTCTGAACAAATTACATCTTTCTTGCACAGTATTCCAATCATGATATCCATCCCAGCAAGTGTCTGTCATACTTTCAATGTCATATTAACTCTCCTCTACTAGGACTTTTAAGTTTGCTTGCTTGCTCACCATACAGGCATTTGAGCACTTTAATAATGCCCTTTTAAAAATTTCCCTGCTGTATCTCCTAGTGTAGGTAAGATACAATATACTGACTTCAGATTTGTGTTTTAAATGTGGTTCTAGGAAATACTCCCTTGCCCTCCAGATGACTTCAACAATACGTTTTCCAAAAAAAATATTATTCTTAGTTTTTGCAAGGCACAGCCCATCTGTCCAGAAGCTCTTCCTATAGGTCAGTGGTTGGTTGTAAATATTTTTACTACTGGTTTGGGCTCGCTCTTGCACACACACTCTCTCTCGCAATGCTTCTCCGCATGTTGCCGCTACTACTGGTTTGGCCGACCCGGGAGCAGGCCACCACTGCTATAGGTACTAAAGAGTGTGTTCCAAGAATCCAAAGTTTTCTCAAGGACACAATCCCTTGAGCCAATGGTTCAGAATCCTATTCCAGAGAAGTTCCAGCTGCTCCAGTCCTCAAGGACTGATTAGGAGCTGTTCGCGGTCCTGATTTTCATTTAAACACCTTGTCCTATTGAAAAAGACTTAGTATGATTGTCTCCATGTCACTTTCATGTATACAATGTCGGGATTCCAAATAGCATCCAACATTAAATCAGAGACCAAGTCAAAGTATTGCTCAAGGTTCCAATTTATTAAGAGAGTCATGTTGGCACATCTGGGAAAACACGAATCTGAAAGCTTCCTGGGTTTTCTCCACACAGTTGAGAGTTCATGATCTTGCCCACACACCCACAAGTCCATCACATGGTCCAATCTTCCACTGCCATGCTAGCAGTTCCACCCATCCAGTTCCGGTCAGGTGCAGAGGTGTAGAGACAAAAGCATGACCCTGGATTCTAAAAAGGAATTTTATTTTGACAACATCCCATTCTACTCCTTACTATTCCCCCTCCCAATTCCACACTAATGGAACAGCATAGTAGAATAGAATATTAGTGTGGCAGGCCAAAGATCCCAAAAGGAACTGGCTTCAGGCCTGACAATACAATTTGTTTTGACTATTATGCTTTCCATCAAGATCCTTTTGCTTGAGGCTGCAGAACGAGTTTCACCTTCAGACAATGATCTTCCGATGACAAGAACTACAGCCACTTGGTATGATGATGTCGTGCCTGATGCTATTCCACTAGCTAATCCAGGAACAGCCCTGAGGAAACCAATGGGACCTGTTGGTGAGCACATTGCCTCGTTTTCTCATCCTGGGCATTTGATTTTCATAAAAAATGGGAAATGCCATGTATTTCTTTTATAGGCCAATTCTGTCTTTTTTCTGCATTGAACTTGTGGTTCATTATTCCAAGTAAATAACATTAAGCATGAGCTCAGGCTAAGAAATGTAATCATGAGTTAAAGCATCATTTGCTATTAGAAGCATCTTATTTATTTAAGAAGTAAGTAAGTAAGTAACCAGCCATTTGTAAAAAAAAAAGGTATATCTAGACATTATCTAAGAAAAGTGGAAATCCTGTTGAACTTCCATAAAGAGGGAAGTTTCTGGGCTATGCAGTTAGCTCTGCAAATAAGCTGTTTCCAATATTTGCTAATCCACAATGTCTAGAGACATGGCTTTCCACAACTGCGGCCACTTTTATCAGAAAGTAGCATCACACAGATTTTGGACTTCTGCATAACATCATGAGCATGACATTGTTATGATGTCATCATAAAAGACATGAGGTTTGTGTCATGGGAGTGTGATGTTGCTTTTAGCCAAACGACAAATGTTACTCCCCTTCTTTTACCAACTTCCCTTGGTCAAAATAGTAATGGATAGGTTGCAAGGGTAGGACCATAACTTCTCTCTCCCTCTCCCTCCCTCCCTCCCTCCCTCCCTCCCTCTCTCTCTCTCACACATACACACACACAAACCACACAGATAAACTTAGAAAAAGAGTGATGAAAGACTGAGGAAGTCTTTCTTTAAAGCTTTCCTTTCACCAGTAATAATGATGTTAGTGGTAATTTCTCATGATATATACGCAATAGCTGTCTCTTTCCATCCTCTGGTAGAATAAGAATTGCCTGATTGACAGGGAAGGAGTGGAAAAGGGAAAGGAAGGGGTAAAACTATTTGAGTGAAAAATGGTTCTTGGGGAGAAATGCTCCAGGGAAGGCAGTACAGAAATAAAAGAGTAAAAGAGCAGGTGTCTCCTGTGAGAAAGAATCAGGGCTGGGCTGCTACGGGTTCGTCCGGGTTTGGGAGAACCCATAGCTAATGTTATGGCCAGTTCGGAGAACCTCCAAATCCCACCCCTGGCTGGCCCTGCCCATCCTGCTCTGCCCTGCCCCTTCCACCCCACCCCGGCCCTTCCAGGAGTCTCCACACAGCCTGTTTTGGATGCAAGGTAAGAGGCAGTTTTCACCCTCCCAAAGGCTCGAATAGGCCACACCCCAGTGGTGGGATTCAAATATTTTTACTACTGGTTCTGTGGGCGTGGCCTGGTGGGCATGGCAGGGGAAGGATACTGTAAAATCTCCATTCCCTCCCCACTCCAGGGAAAGGATATTGCAAAATCCCCATTCCCTCCCGATCAGCTGGGACTTGGGAGGCAGAGAATAGATGGGGATGGGGCCAGTCAGAGGTGGTATTTACTGGTTCTCTGAACTACTCAAAAGTTCTGCCACCAGTTCTTCAGAACTAGTCAGAACCTGCTGAATGCCACTCTGCCACACCCACAATGGCCACACCCACCCAGCAATTGGGCAGAGAACAAGTTGCTGAGGTTTTTGAAGCCCAACCTGGAAAGGATTCAAGGAAGGTGGCTACATGTGGAAAGAGGGCAAGAGAAATGGGATTTCAGGATGGAGATAACAAAGGGAAAAGTGAACAAGGAAGGAAAGTTTAATTTTCTCACTGCAAAATGTTTCTTTTTCGAAGTATTATAATTGTTTAATCTTGCAAATCTTATTTTTAAATGCAACTTAAAAAAAAATAGCAAAGCATTAATTAATGGCATACAGGCATTTCTTTAGTTTTGCTATGCCTGAGATCATCGACTATTATTGTATATAATGAATATCTATTATATCCGTGGAGAAACAGACTGTGTGGGATTTTTTGGCTTCCCTACTTTTTCTTCACAGAACGAATGTAATTCGGAACAGGCATCCATTAATTCATCTCATATCTTAACTTCCTAACAATAATCATATTATCTATGCTTTTTCAATGCATTTGAAAGACACTGGGTTTGAGAAATAATGACATGCAGTTGCTCAATGTACTTAACCCTAGTAACAGAATTTATCCATTTTATGGGTTCTCACCATACATTGAACTATAAACTGGCTGGGTTCACACAATGTGCTTAACACTAAACTAAACCAAACTCTTAAATAAAAATCACCTCAATAAAAGTTAGTTGCTGTGCAAATGGAGCCACAAAAGTGTTGAGTAAGCATGTTTTTTGCACACGCAGCTATGAGCAAGGTCCGATTTACTTTTTGCTCTGGGAATCACAGAATTTGAAGTGGCTTTAAGGATCGTGTAATCCAGCCCTGTCCAATCCAATCCAATCCAAGAATCCATTTACTATAGCACCCCTGACTGAGTCATTCAGGTTCAGTTTAAGCACCTCCAGTGAAGGAAGAGTAATTCTAATGGTTGGGTCTTGTCAGAGTTCCAAGTAACGCCCCCAATGGAAGAAGACTCAGAGTCTTGAGGTTCCTCAAAGTTCCATTTTATTAGAGACGCCATATTGGCACACCTGGGAAAACCCGAATCTGAAAACTTCCAGGGTTTCCCCACCCAAGTGAAAGTTTAAACCCTGCCCAGCACCCACATGTCCGTCACATGGCCCAATCAGGCACTGTCCCAACTGGAGATGCCTCCCAGTCACACCACTCCAGGTGCAGGGCAGGATGACCTTGACTCTCTGAGAAAAGAATGTTATTTTGACTATATCTACCCCACTCCATGTAACCCCCCCCCCCTCTCAGTTTCCCACAGCATTAAATGTGGCAGGCCTGAAGGCCCAATGCAAAAAATGGCTTCCAGGTCTTACAGGCCCATTTTTAATAATATTCCTTACCTTTAGGATTCCCCCCCCCCAAAAAAAAAATGTCCAACCAACATGTATTTTTTAAATATAATTTAAAACTTTTATGCCCTGTCTTCGGGAAGGACTCTGAAAAAGTCTGTCTCATCTTCTACCTATCAGCCCTTCAAATACTTGAACACAGCCATCTTGTCTTCCTCCATGCTCTGGGCCAAAGATACCCAATTTTTTTCAAGCTTTTCCTCTTTTCTCACATTATCTCTCAGACTCAAATATGTTTTGGGCCTGCTGTAATTATCTGAGGGTGGTGGGAGAAAGAGACTTGTCTTAGACTTGATCTGGGTCATGTTAAAAATAGTTGCAGGCAGGTCTCGTGCTGAATATGTAAAATGTTTGTTTTGTGACAGAAATTTCAAGGAGACCCCTGCTGCAGCTGAATTTTTTGGCAGTGCTCATCAATTAAGAACACAGCTTGTGAATCAATTAGGAAGGTGTCAATTATTATTCTTGCTACATTATGAACGGTTTCCTATTAATGAATATTTTATGGTTAGACTGCTTAATTAGGCAAATCGTATTTACAATTTGCTTCACATTCAACTTTTTTGACTGTAATAAAGATACATGCAGACATATAACTAGAGTATTTGTAAACATAGCAATAGCACTTGGACTTATACACTGCTTCACAGTGCTTTACAGCCCTCTCTAAGCAGTTTACAGAGTCAGCATAAGAGCCGAGGTGGCGCAGTGGTTAGGGTGCAGTACTGCAGGCCACTTCAGCTGACTGTTATCTGCAGTTCAGCAGTTCTAATCTCACCGGCTCAAAGTTGACTCAGCCTTCCATCCTTCCGAGGTGGGTAAAATGAGGACCCAGATTGTTGGGGGCAATATGCTGACTCTGTAAACCGCTTAGAGAGGGCTGAAAGCCCTATGAAGCGGTATATAAGTCTAACTGCTATTGCTATTGCTATTGCCCCCAATAATCTGGATCCTCGTTTTACGGACTTTGGAAGGATACATGTTGAGCCAACCTTGAGCCAGTGAGGATCGAACTGCTGGCAGTCAGCAGAATTAGCCTGCAGTGTTGCATTCTAACTAGTATGCACAAAGGAAAAAAATACGTTACTGACTCCTGTTGTTTGATACTGCAGCTTATCCTTTGAGCCAAAATGTTTATGCTTGTATTTTTAGGGCTTCCGGGACCAACTGGGAGACCAGGACCACAAGGACCAAAGGGGGAAAAGGGAGAGATTGGTGAAAAAGGACCTGCTGGACCACCAGGTGAATGGAGTGAGGAGAGAAGCAGCTATACATATTGCGAGGACAATATGGAGCCTGAGTTGGCAAATTCCATGAAGATACTTGGAGTTGGGCTACATGTTACATGGCAATTCTGCAGCTTCCAGATGAACTATATTCCCATAGTCCCCATCAGTACAGTGATTTAGATCAGGGGTCTCCAACCTTGGCAAATTTAAGACTTGTTGACTGCAACACTTAGAATTCCGCAGCCAGCAAAACTTGCTTGGTCCACAAGTCTTAAAGTTTGCCAAGGTTGGAGACCCCTGATTTAGATTACAAGAAGGGACTTCTGGGACCTGGAGCTCAGCACACTCGAACACAAATCTTCAGCCTTGATGGCTGAATTGAGTTTTCTTCTTGGCTGTCCTTCCTAATCCCAAGGCTTAACTGTTATTAAAGCAGTTTGTTTCCAAAACTTAAAAATAGGTCTCTCTAATTTATTCCATTTGAGAATTTTCATGTGATTTGTCATAGGTCCTCATTTTATTAATGAACATCACGTGCGTCATCAAGGGCAACAATTCCTCATTAGTAATAGTATGCTATATTTATATTTTTAGAACAGTTTTGCCCTTAAAATCTGCATGGCGTGTGTTTGTGTGTGTGTGTGTGTGTAGGGGGGAGAACCATTGATCGTTTTTAACATTACTTCGAATCATATTTCTAATCTTTTGGGATGTAAGCAATTCTATTATATGTGAAAGATTCCCTTGATTTTTAGACTATGTTGCCTGGCCTAGGAAGGTGGAAGTTGTATCTGGAGTACACTACGTTGTAGAAAAATGGTGCCACGTAAATAAACATTCTAACTCATCAATTGACTTGTTCCCAGATATGCGACAGCATAAGGATGCCTAGAAATTGGACATAAAACATTTCCCCAAATTTGAGAGGTATCGCTTGGCATCTTCTGACCTGGTATAGTCAAGTTGTTTACACTTCACAGTCTAAACAACTGGAATATAGAAAGAAATTCATGAGTAACCTCATATCCAGTTTTTGCAATTCCAGAGACCAGGGCTTCGAGATCTTAGCTGATCCAGGGGGTTTTATCTGAATAGTTCAGAACCAGTCGTTACATTTTTTCCCCTTAGGATGGAGTGCTTCTCTACTTTGGTGAGCAAAGAAGGGTGAAGGGGTAGTGGGACAGGACAATCTCACTAAGGGTTTTTGACCCTATCATCTCAGAAGCTGCAGGGTATTGGCATGAAACAGGATGTGCCTCTACCATCTAGAGCCCTAACCAGGAGAAGTGTAATGAGCTGTGAGAATAACCTTGAGTAATAGGAGGAAAAGCTGCAATCAAGACAACTGTCGGATAATGTTCTGACCTAGGCGTCCCTATAAAGCACGAGGCAGAGTCCTGCTCCGACAAAGCCTCTTTTATTAAACAAATGTGAATTCCTTTCATTCACATTCAGCAAGGCCTGGCAAACAGTCTTTCAAAGGAATATTTATGACTACAGACCTTATCTATCTTGGAAAGCTGCCATGTAAATATTTTCCAAATGCAAGGAAAGATTGGGCACAGAGTCTCTGAGATTCACGGACAGATCTTCACACTCCTGAAATGAATCTAACGACAGAATGAATGAATAGTTTCCTGCAAAAGCCCACTCCTCTTTTATTTCCTATGGGAGGGGCCAATCACCTTCCACCTGGGACTTTACTCCCAAGTCTACCCTGATTTCTGAGTTGTTCTTTTCTTCTGGCAGCTTTGTGCATGCGCTTACTGGGAACAGGCTCTAGCTGTTCCTCTGCCTCACTGCTGTCTAGCTCTGTAGGCACCTGATCACTGCCAGATGGCCTCGGCCCTGTCTCTGCCTCCGATGCAGAGCCCTCGTCCGAGCCTTCCCCAGCTTCTAGGATTGGCCCATGCGCCTCCCCAAGCTCCTCACTGTCCGACTTTGCTGCCAGCTCTGCTGGCCGCTGGCGGGCCACAACAGATAAGAGAGATCTGAATCCAAAGCAGAAATGTAGTTTGAAAAAGCTCTTGGACTTGATCCTCCCTAATTCTTTTGTAGATAAAGATAGGAAGGGGGAGGTGCTTTCAGACCAGACTTGGTAAACCAAAGTTATAAATACTAAAACTACCTTTATTATAGGATTACAATAATAGAATTTTGCAAATCTGAATGTGCTTTCCCCTCTGCCTGTTAATATCTTCGTCATCTTTGAAGTCCATTCCTCCAGCATAAGTGAGGATTTTGCCTCCTTGCATGATAACAGGGTACTTGGCAACCAGGTGTAAATGCGAACAAGTTGCCAAGCACCCAAAACGTGGTCATGTGTCTGGAAGAAGGTGGAAATAGCAACACCATTTTTTACAATGGCTGGAAGTTTATGGGCTAAAAAGCACTTCTTTCGGGACTGCAAACAGTCATTAAAGACACAGTTTGCAAAACAAGTACTACCTGAATAGTTCTTTGCAACCTTCCATGCTGGACTGAGGAAGCTTCTCCATCCAGGCCAGCCATTCAGTCTTTCTGCAGAGGACTCTTCAAATTGCGTGACCCGACAAAAGCGCGAACGTCATAAGCGCGCCGACAAAACCGCGGCGCTAAAACCGCGATGTCAAAAGCGCGCCGACAACAGCGCGCCGACAGAAGCGCGATTTAAGTTAAGGTAAGGTTTAGGGTTAGGTTTAGGGTTAGGTTTAGGGTTAGGTTTAGGGTTAGGTTTAGAGTTAGGTTTAGGGTTAGGTTTAGGGTTACGTTACAGCGCGCTTCTGTCGGCGCACTTTTGTCGGCGCGCTTTAGGGCTAATTCGTCGCTCATTTGTCGCGCGGTTTTGTCACCGCGCTTTAGTCACCGCGGTTTAGTCAGGCGCGCTTTTGTTGTGCGCGCATTTGTGGTGGAACCTTCAAATTGAAGCTCACTTGAGCAACCCAATCTCCTCAATTTGGAATATATTGCTGTACCATCTGGACTTTTTTTATTTTTTAACAAGCTGGCTTATTTCTTGGTTCTTAATTGCTTTGTAGCTCAACTGGATGCACTAACACTCTTTTGCTCTGATCTCCTGCTCACAGCCGGGACTTTCTCCACCAATGTCTAGAATTGGCAGGCAAAATATTGATGCTTGATAATCCAATGTTGGGGAGGAAGTGGTCGGATAGACTGGGGGTGGGGAGATGAGTCATGCTTGGCCATGTCTTAACTGTGATAGAAAGCTGTCCTTCCTGTATCAATATTCCACATATCTCAAGCAAGATTTTTTTGCATTAAGGAATAGGCACTGTGACAGATGCCTGAAGGGTCAGCTTAATCCTCAGCAAAACCAACAAGCTCTGCATGTTCTGAGGATCCTGACTCTTTCTTTGCTCTGAATTCTAGGACTACTTGGACCTCCAGGACCTAGAGGATATCCTGGTGAGACAGGAGTTCCTGGGCCACCAGGGCCACCTGGACCTCCAGCGTCTCCAAATCTCCCATTAACATTTCAACAAGGAGTTCTTTACTCTCTGCAGCCCAGCGGTGAAAAAGAAAGTAGGTCTACACATGGTTTGAAAATGAAATGCATACCCAGTAAACTGTATATGGACATAAAGAGCTTTTGAGATATACTGGTGAAAGTCCTGAACTGGGGGGGAGGGGAGAGACAAGAGGTGGTATTCTGCCAGTTCACCCCAGTTTGGGCGAACTGGTAGCGGCAGTGATGGGAGGCTCCGCCCACCCATCCTGACATCATCACAGATGCTCTGCGCATGCGCAGGAGGTTCTGGGCATGCATAGAAGCCCCGTGCACTCGCGTGCTCCCAGTTCCGAACCGGTAACAAAAGGTAAGAGAAAACCATTACTGGGGGAGACTCAGATTTGAGCCCTTCTTCAGCCATGGAAATTCCTTAGTACCAGTTCCTCATTGTCAACCCAACCTGCCTCGCAGGGCTGCTGAAGGGTGGAAGAAATGTCTTGAGCTCCTGAATTTTAAAAAAAACCCAGGAACTACCGTATATACTCGAGTATAGGCCGGCCCGAATATAAGCCGAGGCACCTAATTTTACCACAAAAAACTGGAAAAGTTATTGACTCGAGTATAAGCCTAGGGTGGGAAATGCAGCAGCTAACGGTAAATTTCAAAAATAAAAATAGATACCAATAATGTTTTTGAATATTTATTTCAAAGAAAAACAGTAAACTAGCTCTGGGACATTGTTATGTGGCTGCTTGCCATAACAAGGAGGAGGTGGGACATCGTTGCAGAGCGGCAGGAGGGGGAGGAAGGGGAATCGTAAGACAGCCCTGCATTACATTAGAACGTGAGGAGGGGGGATGGTGCGGTGCGCGCTGCGCGGCAAACTGACACAGAGGGAGGGGAAACTCACAGGGGCTCCGGGCCATTCATGAGCGTCACCCAGCGGCATGGCCCCGCCCCTTTTTCTCCTCCATTTCGGGCAAATTTTTCACTGACTCGAGTATAAGCCGAGGCGGCTTTTTTCAGCCCAAAAAGTGGGCTGAAAAACTCGGCTTATACTTGAGTATATACGGTATATAAATAGCAATAGCACTTAGACTTATATACTGCTTTACAGCCCTATCTAAGTGGTTTACAGAGTCAGCATATTTCCCCCAACAATTTTGGGTCCTCATTTTACCAACCTCAGAAGGATGGAAGGCCGAGTCAACCTTGAGCCTGGTGAGATTTGAACTGCCAAATTGCAGGCTATCAGCAGAAGTAGCCTGCAGTACTGCACTCTGACCACTGTGCCAGTGTGGCTCATAAATAATAACAAAGCAACAAATACATGGAACCTACTATTGCCAAAATAAAATAGTTGAACCATGGATGGCCACTAGGCAGTTACAGATGGGCATATGTTGACGTTTTTGTTATTATTGCCCATTCTGGCATTTTCCTGCCATCTTGCTTTATGCCACCCCTCTTGCTTCCAACAATCCTGTCTTCTTTGAGTTTCTGCAATCACAAGAAGAGTGAAGGGATGGAAGAATATTCTTAATTTCTTTTGGTCCCCACCCTGCTTCCTCAATGTGTGACCTGAACCTAGAGAAAGGGCAAGCAAGTGAGCTCTGTGCAGAGAGTAAAGAAGATGACCTTGATGGAGATATGCAAGATGTGTTGCCAGGGTCAAGATCATCATCCTTACTCTCTCTACATCAGTGTTTTTTAACCTTGGCAACTTTAAGATGTGTGGGCAGCTGGGGGATTCTGG